>NW_012156480.1:38273-121893 GCF_000151545.1 Saprolegnia parasitica CBS 223.65 | reverse complement strand
GGGAACCACAAGTTCTTCCTCCTCTTCATCTTCTACGTCTTTCTTCTCTCGCTGTATGCGATGGGCCTCGTCGTCGCGCGCTACTCGCACTGCATGCACGAGACGTACGCTCTGTCTCTTGCTGGCGCTATCGATTGACGTGCGAGTCGTAGGTGCGCGAGCACGGGCGCCGTCCACGTCATCTGCCTCTGCCTCGAGGCCGTCCTTTTCGGCCTCTTCACCATGTGCATGATGTGCGACCAGTACAGCGTCATTACGACCGGCACGACGCAGATCGACCGGCTTAAAGGCGAGACGAGCGAGAACCTCGGGATCCGCGAGGTCTTTGGCGGCGTCAACAACAAGATGGCGCTGCACTGGTTCCTCCCAGTCAACGTTTGGTTCCCCGAGTACGCATGCCCTTCCGTCGTCGTTGCTGTACCTTCTTTCGTGGTGTAGGTCGATCAAGGAGCAGCTGCTCGGGTATGCGCTTGAGTCGGCGCGGGTGCAGGACGAGGCCGACGAGGCGGCTGCATTTCTCGACCCGTCCGTGCCCGACGGCGCCGAGACGACAACTGAAAAAGTCATCCTCGAAGGCGGCTGGTCGGTTGAGAAGCACGTGCCCAAGCAAGAAGACATCCACGTCGTATAACGCGCCGTTAAATACCACCGTGGCTGTGCTGCCTCCAACACAGCGGCAGCAATAATGGCATTGCTTGCTTGGACGCCTCGTGGGAGGCAGTTGCAACTGCCTCACGCCGCTCCGCCGTGGTCAGCGAGGAGGCTTGATGGACGCAAGCGAGATTCTTACTGGGATGGGATATGCGATCGTATTGAGCTCGTATGAGCAGATCAACGCTGGCAGTGCTGGGGCGCTGTCGCATGATGGCACCCTACGGCTCTTGCTGGTAGTCGACCCTGCGCGCACACCGTGCAACGCCGGTGACTCGACGCCCAGGCAGGAGGCCCAGCGTGTTCAGAGAGATTCCGTTGGCCCAGGAGACTGACCTTCCTTTGTATCTAGGATGTGTTTATAGGCTGGGATTCCGTGAGACTACAAGAAGGTTTTGTGTCTCATTCCATATAAATGTGTGCTCATGGCGCAGGCGACGACGTAAACTTGAGCGAGACGCTGTTGACGCAATGGCGCTCGTCGGTCGGCGTCTCGAAGCCCTCGCCCTTGAAAACATGCCCCATGTGCCCGCCGCAGTTGGCGCAGACGATCTCGATGCGGCTGCCATCTGGCAGCGCTTTGATCGCATTCGGGATCGCATCAAAGAAGGCCGGCCATCCGCAGCCCGAGTTGAACTTTTGCGATGACGTGTACAGCGGCGCGTCGCAGCCCGCGCAGAGGTACGTGCCAAGCGCGTTGTGCTTGGTGAAGGCGCCTGTGCCCGGCCGCTCGGTGCCTTTCTGGCGCAAAACGCGGTACTGCTCGGGGCTGAGCTTGGCCCGCCATTCGCCGTCGGGAAGGTTGAAAGGCACGGATGGCATCGGCGTCGGGCTCGAGTTCTGCGCACCCATGAGTCAATCGATCTCTACTTGAGCGCTTTGGCCAGGGCCAGGCTCTCACCCTCGTTGGAATTCCAGTACGTTCTGTAAACGTAGCCAATCAGCAGCGTTGAAAAAATCGAATCAAAAATCGAAGCCATCAACGGCAACTTGGCTAGTACTCCTGCAGCCTACTGCTCACGGACTTCGTTCTCCTTGGGCGTTGCGCCCCGGCGCTGCTGGAGATCCGTGCGAATCGCGCTGCCGCCTTGCAACATCTTGGTCGCCCAGCGGCCAATCCGCATGCGACGCTGCTCGGGATGTGAGACCCTGCGCGTTCAAAGCGACATGGATGTACGTGGATGTAGACGGTGCAGCTCCCCCAGCTCATCGTGACCACCATCGTGCGCAGTACCTAACGCATGCCATTCAATGATGATCACGCCGCTTCTCTCTACTACCTCAAAGAGCGGTGACAAGAGGACGTGTGACACCGAGACAAAGTACGCGCCTTGCTTCAACTGCTCGGCTTGCTTGGAGATGCGTTCCCACGTGCTATTCGCATCACGCTTCATACAATGCGATACATGAATCGAGTGCCGTACCCGGGCGAGAAGCACGTGCTGTGGCTAAAGACGAGGTCGCCGTCGCTCCACGGATGGTCCAAGAAGCTGCCCGACACGAACGAGATCGTCTGCGCAATGCCGTCATAGTCCTGGCCGAGCTTGTCGACACGGGCGTGGGAAAAGTCCACAAGCGGCTTGCATAGCAAATGAGACGACGAATTGTCTTCCATGGACAAGGCAACGAACCTGCAAGACCTCGATGCCGACGGATTTGTGGAACGGATGCAAGAGCGCGGCTGCGACAACCGCCTTTCCGACACCCGAGCCCTAGATCGCGATGCGTGAGAGCCGTGGTACGAGCGCGATGGCATCGCACCAAGTCGTAGAAGACGGCGTTGTTCTGCGGCAGCACGGGCGCGATCGCATGCAGGATGTCTGCGAACGGGAAGAATGCGATTTCGCCGTAGACCTATCGATGCCATAGCATGCGACATACTGCATGTATAGCGTACGTGGCCTGTCGTGTCGTGCTCGGTGCCCTTGCGCGCCTGCATGGACATTTCCTTGCCGTACTAGACAAGAGAGGGCCATTGAGTCGAGGTTGCATGGAGCAGCATGACGTACGTCGGACGAGATGTGGCGGTACACGCGATCGTAGACCTGGAACGGGCCGTAAAAGATGAGGCCCAGCGCAAACTGCTCCACAGGCAAGCTCTCGACTTCGGGCTTGACGTCCTCGGGCACGAGATCCTTGACAAAGTCGATGGTCGCGGACCGCTTTTGGGCATCATCACCCTTGACGTCGCGCAGCACCTGCTGCGCATACGCCCGCATCTTGGTCTCGGCGTGCTGCCATGCCTCTTCCTGCGGCGCGTACTGCGCCAAGACGCGCTGCCAGCCCGTCACCTCTGCGTGCGTGGTTGCCATTTTCGAATTCGGCAGCACGGCGCGATGCCATTGGGCGACAATTCCTTCAATAGCTCGCTGTGATTCGTCTCTTTTAAGCCAATCCAATTTCGCCTTCTGTTCCATTTATCTTGCACGCGGGCTTGAACGCTTGGACGCATGAACTGGGCAGTTGGCAGAGCTCCCTTATGTAGATTCAAGAAAATTGCAAGCTTGTACAAGCGTCCCTCGGCATGTGTCGTCGCAAACTTGCTATGTGATGCGCAGTTGTCGGCGACGGGATCTGGTTCAAGAGCCTTCTAAAAAGTAGCCAATCCAAATCGAGCACCTCACGTGTTTTGGCCAATGGCATTCGACTGCGCATCGGACTCCCAGATCCTGATTCGACGAGCAACAACACCATGCTGCTGCGCTGCTTCCTCGCCATCGCCGCCCTCGTCGTCGCACTCGGTACCGCGTCCGAGGCCTCCTGCGACGACGCCTCGCCTTGCCCCAAGGGCGGGAGCCCTGTGTGTGCGACCAACGGCGTCACCTACACGAACGCTTGCGCCTTGGCCAAGGCCAACTGCATCGACGCGAACCTTGTTCTCGCGAGCAATGGCGTGTGCACGTCGCCGATGCACATTTGTGCCATGGAGTGCCCGGTCTCATACGATCCGCAGTGCGGCTCGAATGGCATGACGTACGCCAACGTGTGCGAGTTCAAGAAGGCCCACTGCACAAACCCGACCGTGACGCTCGACCACACTGGCCGCTGCCCTGCGCGGCAGACACTCGAGTGCCCCAGTATCTGCACCATGGAGTATGCGCCCGTGTGCGGCACCGATGGGACAACGTACAGCAATGGGTGCAAGCTGGAGATTGCGCGCTGCCGCGGTGGGCCAAAGTCGACGCTGCGCATTGCCCACGTAGGCCCGTGCGACGATACCGCGTCGGTTCGCCACCTCGACGCCTGCCCAACGGCGTGCAACGACAAGTACGCGCCTGTCTGCGGCTCGGACGGGCACACGTACGTCAACGCCTGCAACTTTGAGAAAGTCCACTGCGGCAACGACGACATGCACATCGTCCATCGCGGCGCCTGCGACGACCCGCAAGTCATTCCGAACGACGATTGCCGCGACCGCCCGTGCAACCGCATGTTCAAGCCCGTCTGCGGCTCGGACAACAAGACGTACAACAACATGTGCCTCTTTGAGAATGCACAGTGTGCCAACCGAGGCTTGGCGCTCCTCCACGACGGTAGCTGCGACGATCCGACGAGCGGAGAGCTCTAAGTCCCACGACAAACACATGTAATCAAACGCATTTGGCTACCCGGAATCGTGTCTCGCATTTCAAGCACGCTACGCATCGCCCTCGTGCTAATAGAATCGTAAGCCACAACGGGCTCTTCAGGATGGACGAGAGCATCGAGCACGTAATTACGAAGGAGCACCGGCCACTGCCTCTGTGCGCTTGCCTTGTCCGTAGCAAAAAAAGTTGACAAAGTCAAGACGTCTTGTCTGTCTTGATAGTTTGTGACAAACTGCAGTGCCCAGGGATGCCGCAAATCAGCACGTTGAATCTCTGTCCATCACTAGCGACTTGTAGTGGGCCGTTGAAAATGATCCCAGTATTTTCCAATGTTTCTTACATTTTGGCCATGCACCGCTACTAGTACTAGTACGGCAGGAGTGAGGCTTGTCGACCCGAAATCGAAACTTTTGCAACCTTCTCAAATCGCTGAGATAATTTCAAGGGCGCTTTCTGTGGGTCTAGAGAGGTTGCATGTCAACGCGCGTGGCTATTAGAGGCCTGCAAGTATTTGTTTGGAAAACTAGGTTCCTGCGGAGTGGGCTGGTAGGAAACCTCTGTTTGAGGGAACGTGAAACTGAAGTGTACCCCATTTGTGAAGCAGGAGAAGAGTGAAAAATGAAAAGATAAGCATGATTGTGGTTAAATGCAGTCGATGTACAATGTACAAGGAGGCTGAGGATGTGCTCACTGAGTGCTGTACCAGTGGAGGAGACGCTTGGCCTCGGGCAACGAAGCAGCAATGGAAATGCATGTATGGCCGCCGGCCATACATGCATTTCCATTCTCAGCCTCCGGCCAATGGCCGGAGGCTGAGATGGCGCCATCTTTGACTTTGAAACGCTGAAGCAAGAGGCACTGGCCAACCCAATCTTGTGTCGCTGAGCGGGCATGCTTGCCGTACAACGTAAGACGAATGGTGGCGCGAGAGCCGCCTGCCGAGTCATCCACCAGCGTGGCAAAGCTCTTGTCGTCGGCGCTGGGTTCAAGCCAGTGGCAGAGCATGCCAACGCCTTCGATGACTTGTTTGGAAAATAAGTGCTGTTTTATTCCAACATAATCCATCGGGATAATCAACGCGGTCCAGAAAATGGCGCTTTGAGCGATGGACAGAGGTTCAACGTGCTGATTTGCGGCATTCCTGGGGACGGGGTGATTGTGGAATGCATTGATTGGAATAAAACTGCATTTTCAAAACCACGCTCTGTGCGCGGAGCCACAACACTGGGATCATTTCAGTGGCCAAGGACACGTCTGTCTAGAATTATAAAGGCTCACAACGCCATGTTGGCGTGCGAGTCGCTATCAAGGTGCGTTGAAGCGAGGTTCCAAAAGATCTTTCATGTGTGAAGCGGC
The DNA here is from genome assembly GCF_000151545.1 of Saprolegnia parasitica CBS 223.65. Lineage (NCBI taxonomy): Eukaryota > Oomycota > Saprolegniomycetes > Saprolegniales > Saprolegniaceae > Saprolegnia > Saprolegnia parasitica. The sequence continues at coordinate 116,299 of NW_012156480.1, read as the reverse complement.
CTCCCACCACAGCGCGTACAAGTCGGCGTACGGTCCATCCTCGAGTCCATCGACGTGCCACGGCTTTTCCAAAATGTAGTGAATCGCCTTGACTTCCTACAGAACAACCTAGTAGTAGGGCTAGGGTTCAATCGCGGTTTGGACCTTAAGTTGCCACAGGCGCGGGTGCGCGATCGGCAGGGTCTTCAGCGCGTTAAACACATATGGCACGTCGATAAAGTCGGGGAAAGCTTCGTTGAGGAAGCATTGGTCGGAAAACACAAATCGCTCGACGCTGCGTTCGCCCTGCAGCTTTGCGAGCAGCGCCTGCAGCGTCGCGCGGCCTACAAAGTGCATGGGTAGTATACGGGACGTCCCATGGAGTATAACCTACTGGGATGCAATACAAACATGCCCGAGTTGAAGTACCGACGGACCTCGGTGGTCGTCTCGGTATACGAGCAGGACGCTGACGTCCACGACCTACATGTTTTGTCAAAAAAAAGAAGACACCTACGTGGGATAATGGGCGATGCGTTGCGGGTTGCACGTGCACGCGCGGCTCGCAGCGATGGTTGTCGTCTCGGGCCGGACCGCGTCAAAGAGCTCGTCCATGTTGCGCAAACAAAGCATGTCGGCGTCGAGAAACACGACCGTGTCAAACATCTCGAGCTCAAACACGCGCAGCTTGGCCCACGCGTGCTGGAAGCGCGCAAATGCATAGCGCGTCACTTGGTCGGCGCGGAGCGGGACGGCCGCCACGTCGTAGACAAGTGCATTCTCGAGCGACCTTGTCAAGTGCGCGCGTACGGGCGCCGAGACGCTGGACGTGACGAGCACGACAAGCGGGAGCGTCGACCCGGCACGAAGGAGGCTCGAGCGCAGCACTTGCGCACCGACAGCGTACGCGTCCGTGCAAACGAGCGTTGCGTATGCACGCGCCATGACGCCAAAAATGGCAAACTGAGATCGGTGCAGCGCCGTGGGGTCGTCTTCTATCGCATTGTGACGGGTTGACACAAAGGGACTTGGGTGCGGACCGAGGGGGCTGGGATCCTTCGAGTCATTCTGTCCGGCATTAAGGTCTGACACGAGTGTCGCGACATGCAGGAGCAGGTGCCCAGCGTTCAATAGGTATCGCGTGCTGCCTCTTGCGGAAAGGCCATCGGATAGATTCGGTTGATTCGGGTCCGAGACGACAAGGTGATGTGGTGCCAACCGCCTAACTGCTGCAGAAGGATGCGGCAATGAAATGTCTGTAGCGCTTGAATCCACGCATGTAGCTCGCATCGAGTACGCGTGCGACCTATGTAAATGTCCAGGACGGTGCGAACATTGTGATGGGTCCAGAACCGACTTCAACTTCGACAGCGCGATACCACCGCACCTGCCACCGCGGATGTGGATCATCGACGCGGTGCAGCCAACTCGGAGTTTTTATTGATTTTACAAGCCGCCGCGTCCGTCGTTTCACCGCCAATCGCGACGCCTGGAAAGACTTTACGGCGCTTGTCGTCGTGGGCTTAACTTGCGGCCGACAGCGCACCAGGCCAGGCGACTACCAAAGAGCCAAGCCCACCCGCGCAAGTGAAGGAGTAGGAGTTAGCTCAACCACGGTGACTCGAAACACGTTTGTACAAGCGAGGCAAGGACATCCTGGGTGCGTGCCGAAACCAATATATATTCAAACACATGCACTGTACTGGGAAGCAAGGAAAGAAGAGTTAGCTCCAGAGCTGCATGACTTGCTCAGGTGTTTCAGCCGCCTTGAGCAGCACGACGTGGACGCCGTCGTCATGGCGTCGGTAACCGAAGACGGGTGGCGCCGGCTGGCCGTTGGCGCCATGGCCCATCGTCGTCATGTTGGCACCCGTGTCGTGGAGTGCAACGTAGTCACCGCGCTCGAGCCGAGGCACGGTCATGACCCGCGCACTCCACTCGTGGTGCAGTGGCTCTCCGAGGCAAATGGCCGATTGGAGCTCCTTGGGTGCCGCCGAGAGCTGTCCGTTGGCCCTAGTATTCAAGCATAAGACGATCATCGCATAATATTGTCGTCGTACTTGTAGACCGATACGCGGTGCTTGTAGCTGCCGTTTGGTAGCCGCGTGTGCACGTCGGCACCCGCGTCGATGACGGCGGTTTGCGTCGGGGTCGCGCGGTCGTCGGGGGCACCGTGAAACCGAATGTACTCGACCTCACTCGCGGTCCAGCCCACCTTGGCGCTAATATAGTCGCCGTGTTCGGTCACGACGGTACGTCCGTTGCGCTCAAAGAGCTTGGGCGCCTCGGCGTGCAGCACCTCGACGACGTCGGCAAACGTCAAGCCGACGTCGTCGGCGTCGTAGCGCGCATCGAGGTCGCCACCGACGTTGAGGACCTTGACGCGTGTCTCGCCGGCGACGGCGTCAATGTCGTTGGCGAGGTCGCAGAGCTGGTTGGCGCCGTCGGCGATCTCATGCAGAAGCGCCTTGTTGCCGTCCGCGCGCTTGGGGCACGTTGCGAGGACGAGGCCTGTGAGCCACGGGTGCTCCTTGAACATGCCGAGAAGCTTGGCGCGGTTGTCGCTCGTGAGCGAAATGCCCGCCATCCACGTGTGCGCGGCTTCATGACAGACATGAACGCGGACGCCGATTCGGGGCAGCTCGCCGGCGTACCGGGGCGTGCACTCGGGGAAGCTGCTCTGGAACCGCATCTGCGCGTGCTCTTTGATGATCTCGAGCTCCTCGAACGAGTCGGCGTTGACCTCGACGCCCATGTCCATAGCGTATGCGAGCTCGCGCCGCGTCTTGACAGGGCTCGTAAACGCAATCTTGTGGGGCGCGCAGCCAAGGCGCAGTGCGTGCTGCACCTCGACGATCGACGCACAGGTCAAGCCAATGTCGTTCTCAATCGCCCGGCGCAAGAAAAAGGCCAATGGGCACGACGAGACGTGGAAGCGGTGCTCAAAGTGCGCTGGAAAGGGCGCCACGAGCGACTGGAACGCCCCATCGACGCCATCGAGGTCGTAGAGGACCATGCGCGGGAAGAGTTCGTGCCCGGACGCCAAGAGCGACCGCAACGCTGGGCTTCGGCACGCGGCTTTGACGCTAAAGTCCCAAATGCTCTTGCTCTCTGGTTTCGGTGGCGTCGACGGCAAGTGGTGCGTCACGGGGACATCCACAAACTTGGCGCAGAGCGGGTCCCAGTGGTTGAGGATGAGCGCGAGCTTGCGAAGGACGATGGCATCTTCCAAGACGAGCTCGACCATGGTCTTGGTGCCGCGGTAGATGTGGTTGACCATGTCAGCCCCGAGCGCGATGCGCAACACGCCGTGCGCGAGCTTTCCGAGCGTCACGGGCTGTCCGACGAGGCATTTTTTACTCGCGAGGGCGACCTCGAGCGGGCATGTCTCGGTGATGACGCTTGAAATGTCTTTGGAGAGGAACATGTGCACAAGCTTGAGGCGGTCGACACTGAGGCACACACCGTGCTCAATCACATGGAACGAGATGATCGTGTCGAGGGGCTGCAGCAAGGTGCCGTCGGCCGCCATCGACGGCTTGCGGAGATCGCGCGGCGGCTCGAGGAGCGAGACGTGGGCGTGCGTTGCCATCATGGCCTTGGACCGGGCAATGTACTCGTAGCAGATTTGCCCGACCATGGCCGACGGGATCGACGCGTACAGCTCCATGTTGACGAGCGCAGTCTCCCACCGCAGAAGCAGCCCGACGTTCATGCGCGATGCGAAGCGGTCGCGGGTGAGGGGCATGCTCAGTGGCGGAAACTCGTACTTTGAAAAGTAGTCGGTGTACCCGATCGGGAAGATGCTGCCGAGGTCGTCGCTGCCTTCGAGCTCGTCAATGTAGACGGACGGAATGAGGACACCGCCGCAGAACGGGACGCCGGCAAAGAACTTGGAGCCTGTGATGAGCACGAGGTACCCGCGTGCCATGTACTCGACCAGCGACAGCTTGTCGAGGCGCATTTGGCACGCATCAATGACGACAATGAGCCGGGTCGAGTACATGGCCGAGAGCTCGTCGACGAGCGACAAGCTCGGGCAACAGAGCCCCGTCTTGGAGCCCATGACGACGTGCAGCAAGACCACGTTGTGGGCCGCGGTCGGCGATGTCGACAGCGCTTCAATGACGCTGGCCCGCACGGTCGCGTCGGCGTTCTCAACGTGCCCGTCGTCTTGGCGCGCCGGAATCTGCACGCAGTGGACCTTGGCCGTCGGGAACCCGCGAAGCAGCTTGCCGGGCTCGACTGCGTCGCCACTCGGCGAGAGCTTGCTAAAGTGCTTGCCATTGGACGCCGCGACGGACCCGCTTCCGGTCTCGCCACCCGCCGTCACGATGAGCGTCATGCGACCGTTCGTTGTTTCGGAGGCAACGCTGGCTAATCGCGCGAGGGCCACCGACGTAGCGAGCAGCTCGGCGTCTGTGCCAGACGGCGAGATGACGCACTCGAAGGCGCCGTCGTCGTAGAGCGCTCTAAGCCCGAGGCAGGCGGCGACGCGGTCTCGCACCGACTGCATCTTGCGGTCAAAGACCTCGTGGATGTTTTCATTGTTGATCGAGAGCGACGAGAGGAGGAGTTCTTGGCGGATGCGCTCGCAGACCGTGTAGCCGTCGAGGGCGACGCTCGAGCTCGTGCAGCTCGCGCGCGAGATCCACGCGTGCTGCGGCACGGCACACGGAATCGTCGTCGTGTTGTACTTGTTGGTTTGCGTTGCATTGTCAAGAATCGACCGGTCGTCCGAGCCGCGAATGAGGAGCGTCTCCGTCTGCTCGGCAAACGGCAGCGCGCACCGGACAAACGTGAGAATCTCTTGCCACGAGTCGCCGTGGTATGAGATGCCGAGCATCGCCGCGAGCCGGTAGACGTGCTCGGTCTCGGTGGTTGCAGTGCCGCTGTTGTGCAGCAAGTGGTGCATCATGCGCACTTCGTCATACTCTTGGTCGCCAATCGCCGCGTACTCGTCGATCTCGTGGGCGGGAAAGGTCGCAATGTACTTGAGCTTGATGTACAGCTGCACGATGCGACGCGCAATGTAGCACGGCGAGTTGCGGTTGAGCTCGGGCGACAAGAGCATCTTGGAATGCAAAAACGTCGAGAGCTTGACCGCGTCGGCCATGTGCTGGATCTACGTGGCGTAGTATGTACATCTTGTCAAAGAGGCGTGGCAAAAACAAGGTACCTCCCATTCGTGCGACGTCTCCGACTTGTGAAAGAGCAGAAACAGCGGCAGCAATTCGGGCCGGTAGAGCTCGACCGACTTGCGCAAGACGCGACGGTGCAGCTTGGTCGATGCCATGAGAGCCGCAAATCCAAACTGCGCAGTGGGTGGTCCAAGGTCCGGGCGAACATTATCTGAAACGGGCGATCCGTGGATATTCGAACTTATGACGTGGCGCGTCCTCGTGCGAATTCGAATTTCCGCGCAGGTTTACTGCCAAAGGCAACGTATGGGTCGTCCCGCAGAGGCGTCCTGTCCCACCACGGTAACCAACTTGAGACAAGAGGATGTGGAAGCGCCGCTTCAACCACACAACATCGTAACTTTACGAGGCTCCAGTCTAGTGCTCTCCAGTGGGTACATACGGGCCGCAACCGTGCTTCCCGTTGTCCCGATCTCGCGTGTGGCATAGTGAAACGCAGATACATCTTGGCGCGATTTTACTTTTGTTCGCCACGTACAATAAATGCTGCGATGTGGTTGCGGGTGCTAGGACGCTGGAACAATTTACTGGACTCTCGCCGGCACCAGATCCAGATCCAAATATTTTGTGGTCGAGGCATCGACGTCGAAGAAAAGACTCTACGACTTGGTTTGCGTCCGCAATTTGGCCACGAGCGTCTGAATTTTTCCATCCTTGAGCCGCACGAGCTGCTCCAGTTTCTGGATCTTCTGCTCCAGAATCTAGTTTCGAAACGCGTGAGGTGGCGTGCGAAAGAAGCCGACGATCACCTGGATCGTCTCTTTTTGCTCTTCTATGACGCTGCTCTTTTCTTGCAGTTGAGCTTGGAGCTCGGCCGACGCCCCCTCGGGCTTGAACGCTCTAGATAGAATTTGAGGCCTCTCATACTAGATGCTGCCATATCTGGAAAGGGTACCTTGCCAGACCCGCAATGCTCGCCGGGTACTCGTCCATCGAGACTGGCGATACGAGTTGTTTGTCGGATGCAAGGGCTTCGTCGTGGTAATGGTCTTTTCCTTCGGCGTCGCGGACTTCGGAGCGCTTCCGATCGAGGGGGCTAGGTGCCTCGGGGGGGCCGTCCGTGTCGGGGTCGTACTGGCTGCTGCGCTTCAGCCGATAGTTGGCAATCTAATGCATTCGCTCGCGACACGTAATTTGCTAAAGCGCGACTCGACCTTGATCTGGAGCTTGCTGAGGAACTCTTCAACGGCACCAGGCTTGCACTGGACAATGTCGTCCATTTCGCGCTTGCTGAGCTGGAACCCGAGCTTCCGGAGAACCTTGGCTAGCATCCATTGTGAGTGCTTCGACAACGATAGAGCTGCGCACTGTTGAGCGTGTTCCAGTTGTACTGTTTCTGGGTCACCGAGTTGGCGGCGCTGTAGTTGTGCATTTGAACGAGCCGCGGAAAGTAGTAGGCGATGACCTCGGCCGCCAAGATGCCATCGCTAAAGTCGCGGCCCATGTTCTTCTTGGGCCGCGAGAGCGGTACCTCGTCGATCCACGCATAGATCTTCTGCAAGATCGCATCGTCGAGCGGGATCGCGGCCATCGGGCGGCTCTGAAACTGCGGCCGTTGCGAAAAAAGGCCGCGGTATCTTCCATCGTCGTCGTCTCGATTCTCGGTTCCTTATCCGCCGACAAGCCATAATGAATGAATGGCGCTCATGTACTAGTAGGATTTTACTTTAGACGTCTTAGTATACCTGTAGTCTACCCATGTACACACCTGCTCTGCTCGTCGCTGCCGTGATTTTCATTCGGTAAGATGTCATGTTGGTTCTTGAAAATCCCACGCTTGGCCATCTACATAGGTCAAGCGCATTCTCGCGGATATATTATTCTCCTTGGTCACGTTGCTGTCCCGCGTCCTACAGGTACTCGTACTGTAGGCGTTCAAGCTCCCAGGGATGTCGGTGGTATCATCCTTTGGGTCGTTAAAGGTATTTGATTGGATGAAATGTATCGATTATAATCGCATTGCCCAATCAAAGTGCAGTTGCGACTCGGTCGAAAGGTCGCGTGAAAGATCGAACGACTTTGCGACCGCGCGGCCATGGACGCGTACCATGGCGCCTGCTACAGCGCGCTCCTCTTGCTCCTTCTAGTAGCGCTCATTGAGGCGACGGTCCCGGACGTACTGCTGCACTCGATGTGGAGTGCGACGACGACGGCGACGACGGCGCTCACGACGACCGGGCTCTGGGTCGACGTGCCCGGCGCGAGCATCCCGGCCTTTCTCGCGCTGCCCATGACGCTACTTGTCACGTACTCAGCGACTGTGTACCCGACCTCGGCGCAGCCGCCCGTTGCCATCATCGACAAGACCCGCCCGCCCGGTGCCGACGACCTCATCTCGTTCCGCCTTCGCGTCGACGGGTCACCGATGCGGGCGTCGGGCGCCTCGTCGGGCTACTACCAAGGCGCGTCCTCGCTCATTGCAGGCTATCTTGTCGTGTCGCTCGCCGCCGGCAACCACACGCTCGAGCTCCAATGGAAAAAGACTGGCACCTTTGTGACCTCGTGGCGCATCGACCCGACGGTCGGGACGGGCTTCTCTGGCGCGTGCTCGCTCATTGCGGCGGCGCAGCACTCGTACCTGCGGTACACACAGCCGCTGTATTCGATCGCGATGGAGCCGACCGCAGTCTATGCCAGTGTCCCCGGTATGTCTGTCTCCTTGTCGCTGCCGACGCCGACGCCACTGCGCTTTATGTACAACCTGCCGTTGCGGCCGGATATGATGCCCCCCACTGGCGGTACAACTGTGAATTGAAGCATCAGGTTTCATCATCGCGTTGTGTGTAGACGGGTCAGACGTCGACCGCGTTGACACGATCTTGTCCATCAACGACGTACTTCACGACGTGACGCGCGCCACATACTCGACCCAAGCCAAGTTTACCCAGCCCAATGCACTCATCTCGGACGTCACGCTGACGCTACCTGCCGGCGAGTACTCGGTGCAGCTGCACTTGCGCCTTCAGTCGCCGTCGGGGCGGTATTGGCGGTCGCTTCCCACGACCGGCGACGGCTTCCTCATGGGGCGGCTTCTCGCCGTGGTCGCACAAGCACCGTCAGCGATCGAATCCAACCAAGTCGACACGAAAGTGCTATCTGCGCCGCGAAACCAATGGTTTGACGTCGGGTCGGCGGTCCCGTTTCACGTCGTTGGTGCCGTCACGACCGTTCTCCTCACGTACTTGCTCCCAATTCAAATGCTCAACAACCCGTACTTTAACTCGTTCTCGCAGTTTGACGCGGGCGCAGTGAGCGCGCGTCTCCTCGTCGACTCGATTCCGTACAGAAGCAGTGCGGCCCGGGTCGCGGGAGCGGCCCGTGGCAATCAACTCGCGCAGGCGTCGCTGGCGCTGCAGCTGTTTCCGGGGCCGCACACGGTCAAGCTTCAATGGATGTACCAAGACGGGCTCGAGCCCGACGACATTATCACGATCATGAATGCGATCACGGAAGGCCACAAAAGCTTCTCGCTTCGCGTGCAAATGGATTCGTGGATCAACGCACCGACGGTCGTGGTCTCGGCACCGGTCGTTTTGGGGCACCAAAACCAAGCGTTGCCGCTGCCACCGGACGCCATTGCGATCGTCGACCACACCAACACGTCGGCGACGGGGCCGTTCAACTACCCGATTGTCTTTTCGTGCAGCGTCGACTATGGTGCGATCGCACTGCCACCCGCGCCGTCGACCGTTGCGGTATCGATACTCTCACCAACTACAACCGTGCTCAAGGGCCCGCTGCTGGATGTCAATCGCGTGCTCGCCAGTGTCGTGTACACACCGCCAACCAACTGGTTTGGCAATGCGACGCTCACTTTGGCGGTCCAGGATCAGACCATGTACTTGATCGAGCCGACATTTCCTGTGCCTATGACCGTGGTCTTGGCGATGCAGTACACGCCATTCGCACCGACAATTACGCTGCCGCTGGGCCAAACGGCAATGTCGGAAGGTGCGACGGGTACGATCACTGGCTTGCGCGTCGTCGGGGACGAGGTCTCGTACTCGGTACTCGGGCTCGTCCCACAAACCGTCGCGGTTGCGCTGCGTGTCGCCGGTGGTCTCGTCTCCCTCGCTTCGACGACCAACTTGTCGTTTTCAAGGGGTTCTGGTCAACAGGACGCCATGATGCACTTTACGGGATCGCTCCAGGACGTCAACCGCGCACTCGCAGTTCTCAACTACACACCTGATGACGACTTCAACTCGCTCCAGCACGCCGAGAGCCTCGACATTGCCGTGGAGAACGTGGCGTCAGGGCTTGGCGCCACGGCCGCTTGGCCCATCACGATCACTGCCATCAACGATCGCCCAACGATCGACGTGAGCCAGTTGCAGGCCCAACTGCAAGGGTATCTCGTCACGTACGCGGATACGACGACCCTACTGCACCTCCGCCTGCACGCCTTCTCGGAGTGGGGCCAGCTGCAGCTCGAGGCAGCGCCTGGTGCGACCATCGTCGCATCGTCGGCACGGGCGTGGCGTGTGTCGGGCACGTCGACATCGGTGAGCGCAACGATGGCGTCATTGGTCTATCGTCGGGATGTGTCCTACTTCGGCTCAGAGATCATCTCGGTCGAAGCGAGCACGGACGCTGCGTTTGACGTCCGACACGTGACGTTTTTGCAGCTGAGCATGGTCAATGCGTCGCAAATCAGTGCGAGCATGTGCATCGTTTCGCCGGTGCTGACGCGTGCTGTGTAGATGCGCAACTTCTTGTGTCGTCGATCACACCCACACACGGCCAAGCGGGTGGCGGCGTCCGGGTGACGGTCGTTGGCACCGGCTTGAGCGATGCAACGGCGTGGTTTTGTCAGTTTGGCCCCGCCACCCGCGTACCGCTGCGCGTCGACGGCGGAGTCTTCTCGTGCATCTCGCCACCCGGCGCATTTGGCGAGACGCTATTTGTTCTGACCAATGGCTATGATCAATGGTCAAACCTTCTTCGCTTTACCTACGACGGTACGCTCGCCTCCAAATGCAATTGTCCGACACAAGGATCGTAATTAGCACCGTGGAGAGCCAATGAAGCAACGCTGCACAACGACGGCAAAACGGTGCTGGTGGCCGGCGTGAACTTTCCGCCGTCGGTGGACTGGACGTGCATCTTTGAGGGTCGTCGAATCGTTCCCGCGACCTATAGAACGGCATCGGTGATTGTATGTCGTGCGCCTGAAAACGCGACGACCGTCGCCGTCGCTTCCAACGGCCAAGACGTTTCGACCACATTGGCTTTGGCGCGCACCCGAGGTATGTGTTCTATCGTCACTGCGAATACAACGTCAACCTCTATGGCAGCGTCCTTTCTCTCAATGGCGCCGCTGCAAGGCCCCGCCAGCGGTAACACCAACCTCCAGGCGGCATTACGTCTTGTCGGGGCGCCGCCGACTGCGCCGGTGCGGTGCTCCTTTGCGGGTGCCAACACGTCATGGGTCATCCCGGCGACGACATCGTTGACAGCATCGGTGCTCACAGTCTCCTGTCCAACGCCGTTCTTCAACGTTGCGGGTCCTGTACGCATCGCCATTGTCGTGGACGAGCTCGATACTATCGAAGCTTCCATCCTGTTTACGGTGTACGGTATGTTCCACCGTTGACGCAAATCAAACCGGAAGCTGATGAACGTTGCATAGAGACACCGCGCATTCTTAGTCTACAGCCGGTGCTGATTTCCGCCGCAAGGAATCAAGGCGTGGACGTGATGGGGCGTCACTTTCAAGCCAGCGGTGCGCAGTGTGTCTGGACAACCGACTCTGGTGTCACTGCCCGCGTGCCTGCCACGTGGTTGGATGCCAATCGCACCAAGTGCAACGTGCCAGAGGCGTGGACGACGTCAGTGCAGGCCCAGCTCGAGTTGTCATTCAACAATGTCGACGTGACGCAGGACGGACATCGCGTTGCCATCGTCGGCACCGACACAACCTGGCATGCGACGCCAACTGCGGTCGTCGCTCGGGCGGGCGCCGTCATGACGGTCACCGGTTTTGGCTTTGGCGCGGTTGACAGAACGATGCCACTGCTGTGCAACTTTTCGGGCATCGGTGTCACGACGGCGACGGTCCAGACGCCATCGACGCTTCGATGCCCAGTGCCAATGAACGTATCGACGGACGCACTGTCGAGTACGCTACGCATTCAGCTTGCAGAAGGTCTGGCGCTCTGGGAGGTTTCGTGCGCCGTGTACCGGCCCCTTGCCGTCCTCACCACGACGCCGACGACAGGTCTTGCGGGTGCTCGGGTGACACTGCAGCTGCGGTCGACAAGAATGCCGCTGACGTCTCTCCAGTGCCTCTTTGGATCCACGGCAACGACCGCGCACCTCATCAATGCTACGACTGTCGTGTGCGTTGCGCCGCCGGTCGCCGCCATCGTATCGCAGGCCGTGTCGTTGCTTGTTCAAGGGCAACCAGCGACACTGGCGCCGACGTTCTTCACGTATCTTGCACCTTCGTTGATCACTTCGTTGCAGCCGGTTGTCGGAACCGCTGGTACAACCGTCGCTCTGCAAGCAACGTCGATCTCGCCCGGCACCACCATCCTCTTTGACGGCGTATCAGCGACGACAACGATGCTCGGCGCGACCTCAGTGACGTGCACAGTACCGGCACTCCACACCGCTTTACGCAGCACGACGCAACTCTCACGGATCGCGTTGAGCCTTGACGGCGCGATCTACAGTCTCAACACTTTTCCATTTCAGTCCAGTGCCGGGTGGACCGCAACGTCGATGGCGCCTACAGTAGTGCCGACATTGGGTGGTCGTCGGATCAGCTTTACGATCGACGTTGTGGATGTACCTCCACCAACGGCCGAGCTTGCGTGTCGTTTCGGGGACGCGCCTGGCGTCATCGTTGTGGCCTTGTCGACGACCGACGTCGCGTGCGTGGCGCCGTCGTGGCCAACGACCGAGACGGTGTCGGTGTCGCTTCAAAACGCCACCTTGGGCTCGTTTCCTTTGACATATATGGACCACACCAATGCGACGGTCACGAGCATTTCGCCACCGTACGGGCGTCCGGGGACCAGGCTGCTCTTGCAACGGACGTTGCATGTGAATGCGAGCGTGTACGCCTGCATCTTCCAGTTTGTATCAGGGAGCACCGTGCGCCCGATGGCAGCGTACAATGCAACGACGATGACGTGTCAGGTGCCCACGCTTCCACCGACAATTCCGGTGCCCGTTACGATCCCGGTCGTCATCCAAGCGCTCGGCGTGACTGTCTTGTCCATGCTCTATACGATTGTCGCGCCACTGATGGTATTTGAGGTGTCGCCGCCCTGTGGGTCGGTCTCGACGCTTCTCCACGTTTATGGCTCGGGCTTTCAAGCAAACGGGACCTACGACTGCGTCTTCGCTACGGGCGCGACGCGTGCAACGGTCGTCAGCACATCTGAAATCACGTGCCAGCCATCTAGGGGCGTGACCGCGGATTCGACACTCTCAATCTTGGATACGTGGACCAACGAGTCGGTGCACACGAATGGTGGGTTTACGATCGTTGCGCCGCCACTCGTGACCGCCGTGCAAGCGTCCCAAGACGTCATCTTTGTCGAATGCGTCGTGCCCGACCCCGCGCCGGCATCCAGCATTTTCTGCGGTTTCAACAATGCCACGGCGCAGGTTGTCGGATCGTGGCACTCGACAGGCACAGTGGCCTGCCCTCTTCCCGATGCCGCGCAGCTGCGAGCGATCACATCTGTCTTGCTGAGCTGGAACGGCCAAGAATGGAGTTCTGGGTTTGCGTGGTCGGCCCCACGTCTTCTTCAACTCTCTGCGACGCGAGTAGCCGCCGGCGGCTCGTTTACAGTGACGGGCGCCGGTCTGGCACCACCAGGCGCCGCCGTGTGCTGGATCGGTGCCTTCCAGACACCTGCGATCGTTCAGTCGCCGTCGCGCGTCCTTTGCCAAGCACCTAACACGTCGACGCCGCTGCAGAACGCGTCTGTCACGATCAGTTTGGACGGCGGTGTGACGCTACTGATGTCCAATCTTGTCTTATCGGTGGCGGCAGTGCCGCGCATTACAGCCGTCATCCCGAGCTTTGCAACGACGCGTGGTGGAACTCTTCTCTCCGTGACCGGTGATGGGTTTCCCGATGCGCCCGCGAATGTGTCGTGTCGCTTTGGCGACGTTACTACCCAAGGCATCCGCAACGGGTCGGCGCTTGTCCTTTGTTCAACGCCGCCGTTTCGCAAGCACGGTGTCGTCCCTATCTCTCTCGATTGGGCGTCACTCGAGAACGTCTTCGTGTCGACCAACAGCATTGGCTTGGAGCTTGTACCGGTGCCGATCGTGACGCGTATCTCGCCGCTCGTTGTCGCCACCAACCATTCTGTGACAGTACATGTTGTGGGCACCGGGTTTCGCGACGGATCGCACTTGCAGTGCGTGGCAATGTCGGATGCTGCGCTGGCACAACCGCTTGTAACACAGTGGCTCAACAGCTCCAGCCTTATCTGCGTCTTACCGCCTCTGTCCACACCGCAACGTGTGACGTTGCGCATCACGATGAACGGACAAGAAACCATCGATGCACCACAACCGATTCTCGTCACCGAGCCACCGTCGCTAGCTCGATGCCCCGTGTCGTCGGGCGTGGAAGGCGTCAATCTCGAGTTGCAATTGACCGGAGCGTCTCCGTTTCACACCGCGTGCCAGTTTGACGTCGGCAATGCCTCGGTCATCGCGCCCTTTACCTGGGTAAATGGCACGATGCGCATATGCTCTGTACCACGTCTACCGGTGGGTGAGACGGCGCGTCTATCGCTTCTACTTGATGACACCACCGTGGTTCCAACGTCCTGCTTCTTCACGATGACCGTCCCGGGTGCGATTGCACGTATGGACCCTCACAGTGGCAGCGTCGCAGGGGGCACACAACTCTTTCTCTTTGGCTCGTCTCTGCCCACTGCGCCCGGCAATTGTACATTTGATTTCGGTTGGCTGGTTCTCGAGGTGCCTCGCCAGTTCTGGAACACGTCGGTCGTCTCCTGTGTCGTACCGCCCGTCCCATCGTCGCAGCCGACCGTCGCTAGTGTCCGAGTCGCTGGCATCCCGAGCCCACGCGTCTTTCGGTACATGGCCGATCCCAACGTGCATGCTATCGTGCCCACAAACGGCATGCCTCAAGGAGGCACTCTGGTCACGCTCTATGGCACCGGGTTTCTCGATACACTACTTCTACAGTGCATCTTTGGATCCGCGGTCATGCAAGCACAGTGGATGTCACCCACATCCATTGCTTGCATCGCCCCTCGATGCTGGACGCAGGGTCGACCACGGTTCCGATTGCGCTACGTCTCAATGGTGTCGACGCTCTTGTGTCGAGTGTCTCGTACACCTACGCTGCGGTGCCAACCATCGTCGCGCCGGTGGTCGCTACCGGCCGCGCCACAGGCCTCGTGCTCGTTCTCGACACGTACTTCGAGAGCGACGAGCTAACGTGCCTCTTTGACGCGACTCGCCTTGTACCCGGCATGGGGCTCAATCGCACGCATATTGTATGTCCTCGACCGTTCGAGTCCGTGGCGACCGTCGCCGTCTCGAACAACGGCCGCGAGTTCTCGGCGCCGGTGGACATTATGTCGTCAACATTAGCGCTGACCGCGCTGCATCCGCGCGTCGCGCCGTACGGAAGCGCGGGGGTTGTCACACTGCACTCGACGTTCAACCTCGCGACGGTGTACACGTGTGACGTGGATGCTACCCTCTCGCTTCCACTCACGCTGCTCAACACCACGACGGGCACGTGCATAGTCCCGACGACGGCATTGGCAACGAGCCATCAGATTTCTGTAGCTTCCGGTGGGCTCATCTCGAACGCGCTCTTCTATTGGCTCGTCCCACCGCCATTGATGACATCCGTCAACCCCGTCGTCGGCGTCCAAGCCGGAGTAACGTCAGTGCTTCATGTGTCGGGCACTGGGTTTGTGGACGCTTGTGACTACGTCTGCTTCTTTAACGAACGCTACTTCTCGACTGGACGCTGGCAGGCGACGACCCTTGTCGACTGTCCCGTCCCGCTGCAAATGTCGCTTGGCGACTATGAGCTGCAACTATGGTTCAGCGGCGAACGTGTCGCAAGCCCAAATAAGACAGTGTATAGCGTGCTACCGGCGCCAACGCTCTCCGGACTCGCCCCCGTAAACGGCGCACTACAAGGCGGAACGACGATCGAGCTACGTGGCAGCGCGTTCCCACCCAACGCCACATGCCTCTTTGGCCATCGTACGGTCGTTCCGACGTCTCAGAACGCCACGTATTTAGCGTGCGCTGCACCCATCGCTGCGTCGCCGACCACGGTGGCCGTTGCTGTGGCATTGAACGGTGTCCTTGTGAGCGCCGCGCGCTACTACACATACAAGGACCCGCCCGTCCTGACAAGCCTCGCATCACCCACGGTTGTGCCCTGGTCGTTTTCGGGTCCCGTCCGGGTGCAAGTCGTTGACGTGAGCCTCGTGGACACGGTGGTTTGCAGGTACCACGCGGGATCGGCCGCCGTGACGGTCACCGGCTCGGTCGAAACCACAAGGATCGTGTCGTGTCCATTCACAGTCCTGCCAAGCCGCCACGGACGTTTCGAGCTCGCGTTGTCTTGGAACACCCACGACTGGAGCTCGCCGCTCTCGTTCGACGTCGCACCGTCGATGCTCTTGTCGCACTTGGCGCCGACACTAGCGTTGTACCCGCTCCTGCCCGATGCGATGGTCCGCGTCTTCGGGTTTTCTCTGCAAGCGTTTAGCTGCGCGTTTCGCGCCGCCGGCACCGGCAGTAGCATCATCGTGGCGGCCGTGGCGTACTCGACAACGGCACTCGACTGCCCCATCCCGCCACAGCTTGTACCTGACAAGTACAGCGTCGCATTAACGAGCATCGATGGTACGCTCTTGTCGGCGAGTCAGCTGAGCTTTGTCGTCGCGTCGGCACCGAGCGTCGACGTGGCGAGCCCGACCGGTGGTGACGTGCGTGGGTCGACACCGGTGGTCGTCCGCGGCGTCGGTTTCCAAACTCTATCGGCTGTCTTTTGGAAATGTCGGTTCGGCGAGCTGGCGGTCGCTGCGACGGTCGTCGACGATATGACGCTGAGTTGTTTGGCGCCAGCGGTTTCGGCGCCACAGACCATATCGCTCTCAATCACCTGGAGCGACCAACTTGTCCAAGGCGGCTGGCGCTACACGTACTACGACGTCCCACACATCGCGAGCTTTCAATCTTTGCGTCCAGTGACCGTGGGTGTTCCGAGCTCGGTGCAGATACAAGGCGACGCTTTTCCCGTGAACCAATTGTCCAGCGTGGCGTGCGCTCTCGGGACACAGCCGCTATCGACGATGCCTGCTGCGTACATCAACTCGTCGACGGTTGTATGCCACATCCCCGCTGTGGCAATCGCCGGCGCATACGACCTGTATGTGCTATGGAATGGCATCGATGTGTCGTCGTCGGTGCCCCTCGCGGTTGTACAACCCATGACGCTGCGCGCCGTCGTGCCGGCGGTCGGCTTTACAGTGATTGAAGTCCTCACGCTCCTCGGTGGGCCGTTTCGGCTACAGGACCCGGTGGAGTGTTACTATCAAGGCATCTACGTTGCCGCGACAGTACTCAATGCAACGGCAGTGTCCTGCGCCGTGCGATGGAGCCCTGGTCCATCAAGCGTTGCGCTCATGCTGACGAGCAATCGCTTGACCTTTTCAAATTCCGTCCCGTTTTCGTACGCACCGGATGCCCGAGTCCACGGTATGACACCCCGCGACGGCGTCGTTGGGCACCGGACGGCCGTGCGACTCGAGGGGCGTTTCCCGATGGCGCTGCGCGCATCGACGCTCGTCTGCAGCTTTCAAGGTGCCCTTTCGCCAGCGCAAGTGCTCAGCCCGTCCGCTGTGCTGTGTGTTGCACCGGTATTTGAAATGGCGACGACGGTCGCCGTGTCGCTTCTCTACGAAGGGCGGGTGGTCCCGTCGCCTATGGCGTTGCCTATCCTTCCCCGCGTCTCTGTCGTTGCGACGCGCCCGGCGTTTGTTTCGTCGTCTGCCACGCAGCCAGTGTCCATGATCTTGACATTTGACGAGGACATATCGATGTATGGACTTGTTTGTCCAAAGGACGTGCCACTTGTCGTTCTGAGCAACCGCACCGGTGTCTGCTCCAATGTATCCTTAGGCCATCGGCTGGGACCCCAGGTGCTTTGGCTCTCCAAGAACCACGAGAGGGTAGCAAGCTTCAGCGTCACGTTGCTACAACCCATCGCATTGTTCCAGATTGGCCCGAATGTGATCAGCGAAGCTGGTGGCGCCTTGCTCCACGCAGTCGCCACCCCAGCGCCACCGCAACTGTCGTGTCGCATCGATGGCCATGTCGTGCCCGGTCGTCGACGACCCGATGGGTCGTTTGTCTGCGCGGCCCCGCCCCATGCGCCCGGTGTCGTGTTGGTCGACGTTAGTTTTGACGCCTTTGCTTCGTCGAGTGCGACACGACCAATTGTGTACCTCGCACGTGTGCATCTGCATTCGATTGTGCCGACTTTTGGTCTTGTGGCGCAGTACCAAGATGTCGTAGTTCGCGGCACCAACTTTGTGCCGTCGACGAGCTGGCGCTGTCACTTTGACGCCGCTGTCGTTCACGCGCGCGTTCTCAACAGCTCGGCGCTACAGTGCACGGCACCGCCACGCTTGTACGAAGCAAAGGTCCGTGTTGGCGTGACCTGGAACGACCAAGAACGTTCCTCCACCGTGCTTGACTTCGAGTACCTCGCCTTCCCAACGCAAGTGAATGCGTTGCCGTCCGGAACAAGAGGGTGGACGATCGCCTTGGATGACAATGCGACGGTGCGTGCGTACCAGTGCGCCATTGCTTCGCCAACGACATCCAAGACGACGCTCGTGGTCGCCACGTACAGCCGTCCCAGCGTCTTGCTCTGTCCGAGCGCCGGTATCGATGCACCGAGCGCCATGACATTGTGGTACAACGGCGCACAATTGCCGACGAAGGTGGTTCTCATGCCCGATCCGTGCCGACGCGTCGTCGTCAGCGATTCGATGGTCACCGTGGACAATCGTTTCGTGACGATCTATGGGCAGTACAGTGCAGTGGTGCCACTCTCATGCGCCGTCAACGGCACCGACCTTGTACCGGCGATCAGTGTCGATGCGACGTCGGTGCAATGTGTGTTGCCGTCCATGATGATGTCGCCGATGGTGACAGTGACACTATATTGCAACGACCGACCAGTGCACTCCGTGAGCGTGAACCGGTCTCTTCCGGCCTCGATCCTCTCGGTTTCCCCCAACATGACTTCCTCGTACGTCAATTACGCTGGCAGTGTGCTCTCGATTCGAGGCGTGCGTCTCGCAACCGCGTCGCCTGTCTTCTGCATCTTTAACAGCACCACGTCAACGCCCGTCGTTGCCAGCTCGAGTGACACGGCGCAGTGTCAAGTACCCGTGCTTTCCGCGCCGGGCCCAGTTTCTTTGGCGATTGAGACGTCATCGGGAACTTTTTTGGTGGGACACTCTTGGACCGTCGTGGCACCGCCAGTAGTGCACGATGTCACGCCACAAGTCGTGCCAATCGGGTCCTTGGTCAAACTATCGGGTAGCCACCTCGGTCCGACGCTGCTAGTGATGTATGGCACATCGTCCAGCATGTCATGCACCGTGCTGTCGGACGCCTTTGCACATTGCCCCGTACCAACGACGTCAGGGTCGTATGCGATGGCCTTGTCTACCACCGGTGGCTTTCAATTTCAACCCATCGCGGACGTTGTCGTCACCGCCACGACGAGCACGGCCGTCGTGACGACCATGACGCCAACGATGCAAGTGGCCAACCAGACATCGTTGCTTGCCTTTCACGGCGCTCTATTGGCTACGATGGAGATGCTGGCGGGACCGAGGGGACCCCGCATGCAGTGTCGACTTCGAGGGCCCGTCGAGGTGTACGCGAACGCGATCCTCGACACGAAAGATCGCATCTCCTGCAGCGTGTTCGTGGCCCAGCCCGGTATATACAACGTCTCGCTGGTGCCCTTCTTTGCCGATACCGCCTTTGAGCTTCATGTGGTGTCGGCCCCTCGGCGCATCGTGATGACGCCGGTGGTTGCCAACTTCGATGGGTCGACGAGCGTGACGTTTTGCGGGGCGCCGTCATTGCCTTACGGCCCACGAATGCATTGCGTCTTTGGCGCTGCCGCGACGGCAGTCTCTGTCCTCAACGCGTCCTGCGTGTCCTGCGTGGCGCCGGCGCAGCCCTCGGGTGTTCTTTCTGCGGCACTGTACCTCGACGTCGACGTGCCCGTCTCGTCCAAAGGTCTCTTTTCCATCATGTATGTTCAAGAACCCGCGATTGTCCATATTGAACCGACGGTCGTTGCGGCAACGACACCGACCACTGTCGTGGTCTCCGGCTGGGCCTTTCCCAACGAATCCGTCCCGCTCATGTGCGTGATTCAAGTGACCGACAAGGTGGTGCATACCGTAGCTGCTACAAACATGACGAGTCGTCGTGTTCTCTGTGAGCTGCCTTCGCTGCCACCGGCCTCCGTTGCCCAGCTTGGCGTTGCCATCGACGGTGTCGTGTACTCGAACATGGTGGCAATGACAGTGCTACCAGAGTGGAACACGACGCAGTGGCAGCTAGAGCCAACGACGGGCCCCCTCGGAGGCAACTACACGGTGACCATCCATGGTCGTGACTTTCCCTCCGGTATCCCGGTGCAATGCTTCTTCGGCCCTGTCGTCGCCCCCGGTATTGTCGTGTCGCCAGAGCGTGTGCTGTGTCGGGCGCCACGTACTTCGCTGC
This sequence comes from Saprolegnia parasitica CBS 223.65, assembly GCF_000151545.1. NCBI lineage: Eukaryota > Oomycota > Saprolegniomycetes > Saprolegniales > Saprolegniaceae > Saprolegnia > Saprolegnia parasitica. The sequence continues at coordinate 96,326 of NW_012156480.1, read as the reverse complement.
AGCCCACAGTACCGCTCTCGCTCGCCTTTGGCTCGGCCGTCATTGAGACAGCGCTCACCTTTACGTTCACGTCGCCTCCGGTGGTGTTTACAGTCCAGCCAAGCTCGGCTTGGGTCGCCTCGTTCCAGTTGTGGGTGCACGTGCACGGTGCAGGGCTCGGCTTTGCTCTGCGCTGGGAGTGCTTCTTTGGTGCGGTTCGTGTCGCCGCGGTACATCTCTCGTCGCAGCTCCTCGCATGCCACGCGCCAGCACTAGTCCCAGGCAACATCACGCTGCGAGTCGTCGGCCACGACCACATCTACTACGAAAAGACGATCGCAGTGGCGCCTGCGCCGGCTCTTGCGACCTCACGCACTCTCTTTGGCTGGAGAGGGACGAACATCATCGTGGGAGGCTTGCATCTCGCGCCCGTGACGAGCTGCCGCGTCGGTGGCTTGTTGGTACCTGCCATTAGCTCGGCCAACAACGTGTCTTGCGTGGCGCCGTCGGGCTCTGGCATTGTCAACGTAACGTTATCGGTGGGTGACGAACCAGTGCCGAGCGCACCATGGCACTTTCAGTACATTGCGCCGATGGCAATATCTTCCATTCACCCGACAGCACTCGCTATCATCGATAGCTCCAGCACGCTCTCGTTGTACGGCAACTTTAGCTCTGCGATCACGTCGTACCAGTGCCGGTTTGGCGTATTTACGACGACGGTCGCGTCGGTGGTATCGACATCAGAGCTCAAGTGTAGTATTCCGCGCCTACCACTGGGACCAACACCGGTGACCGTGTTCTGGGACAGCTCGAACGCGATGCCAGGCCCGCGACTGGTGTTTGAAACACTGCCACCGCTCGCGTTTCCGTCGCTCGCCCCGAGCGAGGGACCGATGGCGGGCGGTACCATCGTCCGCGTGCAGACGCGTGGGTTGGCACAAGCGCTCAACATTACATGCATTTTTGGATCGCAGTGGCACGCCGGCAGCTACGATCAAGTGACACGTCACGTCCTTTGCAAGACGCCACCGCAGGCGAACTCGGGTGTCGTGTCCGTGACGCTCGTCGTGAACCACCAAACGTTCGCCACCAACTTGTCGTATGCATACCTGGCAGTACCGACGCTGCTATCGGTACAGCACAGCCTCGATGCCATGGAGCAGTGGCATATTGCCGTGACGACGTCGCCCACCAGTGTCCAACGCCTCTGGCTGAAAGCATCAGACATGCAATGTCTGGCCGTGTCGACTGGTATCCATACGTTTGGTTGTGTTGTCGGTGCGCCGGCGTCGTCCGCCCGCCTGTTTGTATCCGTGAACGGTGTGGACTTTAAGCCGAGCGCACTGGCGCTGGACCTGACGGCACAGGCCGTGTTTGTCGACTATGTCGAGCCGGCATTTGTCCCTATGAACGCGCCGTCGATCACGATGTCGGTGCACGGCGCCGGTCTCGGTGTCTGCGATTCATCGCTCCAAGGCGTCCATTGTGTCTGCGTATTTGGTGCCTCGACGACCAATGCTACGTACGTTTCCTCGGTGCTATTGCAGTGCCCAATCCCAGCACTCCTTGGCGCCGTGCCATTCACACTCGGCGTCAACGGCTCCGAGTACATTCCGCTAGCATCGACAAGTCGAACGATGCACGTCGCCGGCGACGTTGCGATTGAAGCGGCGACACCGACGGCAGGCTTGGCAACGGGTGGCACCATCGTATCGATGTCGGGCGTCGGTTTCTACCCCGCGCTCGGGTGCTGGCTCGACGCTCGGGTGTTTGTGCCTGCAATGGTCTTGAACGCGTCGTTCCTTGTGTGTACGCTACCACCACAAGGCGCACTGCCGACGACGGTGACGGTGACTCTCACAACAGAGCTGCACCCCAACTTTGTCTTAGCCCCGCAGCTCTTGTTTGAGTACCTGGAGGCGCCTCTGGTCACGGCTCTATGGCCATCGATGGTTGCCATGCACCCGAATGCTACCGTGTCGCTGACGCTGACAACGTCGGTGCCGACGGTGCTTCAAGAGCAAGATATTGACTGCCTCTTTGATCGCGAGGTTGCATCCAAGGGGCTCGTTGTAGCGACCACGCGGACGACATTGACGGTCAACTGCTCAGTACCGACGCTGCCGAACGCCGGCGTCGCAACGGTCGACTTGGTGCTCAGCGACCAACACCACATCTGGACAGGATGGTCCACGGACGTGATTTTTGGCAACACGCTACGCTCTGTCGTGCCGTCCTACGTGCCAGCAAATAGCCCTGTTCCAATCACGATGCACGTGCTCTACGATGCGCTGGACGTTGAGCTCTCTTGCGTGTTCTACCAGGCGGTGACGAACCGGACGTGGCGCGCCCCCGCGCGTACACTTGGTGCCCGCGCGTTTGGCTGTCTCTCGCCACGAGTGACAGTCGCCAGCGTTCTCGACATTGGGCTCGAGCTCCACGGGCAGACGTACACAGACAATCGTGTGGTGCTCACCGTCTACTTGCCACCCGAAGGCGTCGGCGTGCAGCCATCTGTGTCGCTTCTCGACGGCGGGGCCGTCGTGCGGCTTCAAGGTCGCCGCTTTTTCGCGACGCCCGATCTCGCATGTCAATTTGGTACGACGCAACGTATGCCGGCGCGCTTGGTGTCGGTCAATGAAGTCGAATGTACGGCACCGCCATTGCCCGTGCCAAGTAACGTATCTGTCGGCGTTGTCTTTGCCGGCACGCTCGTCAACTGGCTCAATATGACGATCGAGTACATCGGCGACGTCCGCATTCTCGACGTAACACCGCCGAATGGACCGCTTGGTGGCAACACCTCAGTCGTTCTCTCAGGTGCCGGACTTCACGCGTCGTGGCACCTGCAATGTGTGTTTGAGCTGAGCACCGGCGACGTGCTGGTCCCGGCTACGATCGATGTAGTGCATCAAACAGTGTCGTGTGCAGCGCCACCGGTGACATCGCCCGAGACCGTCACCATCTCTCTCTGCACAAGCGCCGATGGCATGCGGCTGGCGTCGTTTCCAAACGGCTACAACTATGTGTACCCGATGCAAGTGCTTTCGACGTTTCCCGCCCGCGGTATTGCGGGCGTCGCGATGTTGGTCGACGTGCATGGTGTATTTTTGCATCCGTCCATCGTCTGCCGTATCAACCATGCGACGACCGCACCGGCGTTTTTCATTTCGGAGAACCACGCGCGCTGTGCAGTGCCGGCGATGACGTCGACGTCGATCGTCGTTCTCGAGGTCGCCAACAACAACCACGACTTCGTCCTGGTGACCATCTTGCCGTTGGATCCGCCATTGAATGCGACGACGATCTCGCCAAGCAACGGTCCCATCTCGGGCGGCACAACCCTTTACCTTCGAGGCGCCAACGTTGGCCAGGCCTCGCTCTGCCGCATCGACCGCATTGTCACGCCCGCCCGCAAGATCAACGCGACGATGGTGGCTTGCATCGCGCCGCCACATCCGCGCGGTGTCGTCACCGTCGAACTCTCGAGCAATAACGCTGGCTACGTCATGGCCAGTGTGAGCTACGAGTACCTCGTGGTGCCGTCGGTGATGGCCGTCGAGCCACCGCGTGGCCAAGTGGCGTCTCGTATCGTCGTTCGTGGGTCGGGTTTTGTCGACCGAGGCAACCACAACGTCTACTGTCGCTTTGGAAAGCAAGCACTTGTCCTTGCCCATGTGCACTCGTCGACGCGACTCGAGTGTGTCGTGCCAGATGTGCCCTTGACAGTCGTCGATGGGACTTTGCAGCGAGCCTTGCAGGTCGAAGTGTCGCTCAACAACGGTGTCGACTACTCAGCGAGCGGCGTGACGTTCGAGGTACTGGATGCATACCACGTGCGATCGCTGCGGCCACGCACTGGGTCGGCGCTTGGGGGCACCCGCATCCGCCTCTTGGGCCACGTCTTTCGACAAGCCAAGCAGCTGGCGTGCACGTTTGGCTCGGTCGTGGTCCCGGCCGTGTTTATCTCGCCAATAGAGCTGCAGTGCGTCACGCCTGCCCACGCGACGGGCGTGGTGCCGGTCGGGCTCCTCGATGAATCTGACACCTTGATGGCGTTGCCAGCCACCTTGACCTTCGAGTTTACGCACGCGGCGCTTATCGACTCGATCGTGCCATCGTTCGGCGCCACCACCGGCGGTACCACCGTCTCGGTCCTCGGGCGCCACATTATCTTTTCAACGACGCTGGCGTGCCGTTTCGACGCAACGACGGTGCCAGCCGTGTATGTCAACGCGTCGTGTGTCACGTGCGTGGCGCCGGCGCACGCTGCCGGTACCGTCAACGTCACGTTGAGCAGCGGTGGTCTGTCTCTGTCGTCTGTTACATTTGCCTATCAAGCGCTACCGGTGCTGAGTGCCCTCTTGAATCGCACCGCGATGAGTCCGCTCGGTGGCGACGTCGTGTCGATCGTCGGGACATCACTGGACGGGCCGGCGACGTGCATTTTTGACGACGGGCGAGCGTCTGTCCCAGGCACAGTTCTATCGTTGACGACGGTGACGTGCATCGAGCCGCCTCGTGCCACTGCGAGCGTAGCAACGCTGTATGTTCTCACGCCCAGTGGACGGTCCAATGTGCTCTCGCTACCGTACTTTGCCCCGACTGAAGTGTGGTCCATCGTGCCGCCGTTCGGGTCGAGCGACGGCGGAGGACGTCTGCGTCTTTACGGCATAGGCTTTAATCAGTCGCGGACTATGGAGTGCGCTTTCAGTGACGACAGCGGGTGGCGCCAAACGACACCTGCTATCTTTGTGTCGCCGACCGAGGCGTCGTGCGTCTCGCCGAACATTCCGCGTGTCGTATCGCCCACGTCGCTGCGCGTCGATGTACATCATTTTGGCACAACGGTGACGCAGCTTCCGGGTGTCTTTACGGCACTGCCACCACTCCAGCTCCACGACGTGGAGCCGCGTGAGGCAGACAACAGCGGTGGCACCATTGTTGCGTTCCGCGGCGCCAAGTTCCACCCGTCGAGTGCGCTAGCTTGCGTCTTCAACGCATCATTTGTCCCCGCAACGTTTGAAAACACTTCGTTTGCTACGTGCCGGACGCCGGTGCATGTGCCAGGCACCGTGGCCGTCGGGCTCACGAACAACGGCATCGATGTCGTGTGGCGCCGCAACTTTACCTTTCGCGCACCGGTGTACGTGACGTCCGTGGTACCGACAACGGGTGAAACCACCGGGTCGACGACGGTGCGCATCACAGGCACCAGCTTCTTCTCGGCGATGCAGCTGCAATGCACGTTCGATGCAACTGCTGTGCTGGCGACCTTTGTATCGCCAACGCTTGCGACGTGCGACGCGCCGGCGACAAACGACCGGTACACGTCACGCACCGTGCGCCTCGCGGTGGGTCTGGCCAACCACGCGCCGAAAACAGTGGTTGCGTTTACGTACGTGGCGTTGGAGCGCATTCTGTCGGTGACGCCAGGGCGAGCGTGGAGCGTCGGTGGCACCGTTGTCACAGTGTCAACGCAAAACGTTCTCGTCTCCTCCAACGCGACGTGTTGGTTTGGCGCGACAGCCGTTCAAGCCTCAAAAGTGACGGCATCAACAATGGTGTGTGCGAGTCCGCTGGCATCGCCGACGTCGTTGGCGTTTGCCATCTCGTCGACAGCGTCTGCGCCGGCATCCGTGGATCCGTTCATGTTTGAGATTCTACCGACGCCAGTGGTGACGGCCATGCCGGTGGCGACGGCATTCGTTAACGGTGGCAGCGACTTGACGCTCTACGGCGAACACTTGGAGTCAGTCTCGCATTGCCAGATCGGCAGCGCCGTTGTGCCCGCCTACGCGACATCGACCCGTCTGCGCTGCGTCGCGCCGCCTCAACCATCGCCAGGCACATACACCGTGTCGCTGCAGTCGTCGTTTGCGACATTGACAACACCGTGGAATGTAACTTATGCATCGGTGCCGGTGCCACCGCCGCTGCCTGTGTTTGTCGAGCCCGCAGTGCGTACCGACCGACCCGCTATCGCATCGCTCTTCCCACCGACCGTGTCATCCAGCGGCGGCACTGTGGTCACCGTCGTCGGGTCTCGGTTCCAAAACGTCCCGACGCTGCAGTGCGTGTTTGGTACTGTTGTCGTGCCGGCGTCGTACCGGTCGCCGTCGTCGCTCGTGTGCATATCTCCCCGGCACGTCCCGATGCGACTGCTTGTCGAGGTATCGAACGACGGAGTGCTCGCCTCCATATCGGGGCGGCATGTGATCGTCGCCAATGATGCGGTGCAGCGAGAGATCTCACCCGTGTTTGGCAACGTCGGTACGCGCATTCGTGTAGTTGGCAACCATTTTAGCAAGTCGCCTCTGCTCGTGTGCCGGTTTGGCCTCGCCGTGGTTCCCGCCGAGTTTGTGTCGCCGACAGAAGTGACATGCGTCGCTCCCGACCCGACGACCGTCTCGTTGAGCAACGGCCGCGACGTCGTCATCGTCCACACGTCCAACAACAATGCGTCGTTCACGTCCCACGGCAGCTTTTTCACGTACGCCCCGACGCCAGTCGTAACGTCGTTGTGGCCGCACATCGTGTCGCAAGCCGGCACGGGGTCTGTCACGTTGCGAGGCCACCACTTTAGACCGTACCCGGTGTCGTGTGTGTGGAACCGACTCGTCGTGGTGCCGGCGACCGTGCACTCGAGCACGCTGCTTCAGTGTGCCGTACCGCCGTCGCTCGCACTCGGACAGGCGATATTGCAGCTCAGCATCTTGAACGGTCTCGATGCGTCGCCGCCGACGACGACCGTGACGATTGTAGCAACGGTAACGGTCATTAGTGTCGCACCGGCGTCGGCACCGTCGTTAACCAACACGACGCTCGTGCATGTATATGGCACAAACTTTCGCCCGACAATCGAGCTCAGCTGTCAAGTGGACTCAACGATGGTACCTGCGATCTACGTCAACGCGACGACTGTGCAGTGCTTGTTGCCGCCGCACCCGATTGGCCGCGTCGACCTCGGTGTCACGACCAACGGCATCGAGTTTGCGTTGCCGGTGGCGTTTTCGTTCGTGCCAGATGTTCGTGTCGCCCGGGTCCGACCGACGTTCACGCTCCTTCCGGGTCAAACGCCGGTCTTTGTGCAGGGCCAGCATTTTCAGAACGTCTCGACGCTCGGCTGCCGCTTTGGCGACCTGTTTGCCAACGCCACGTATGTCTCGCCCGAGCTGCTCATCTGCGTGGCGCCGTCCCGCGTCGGCAACTTATTGGCGCCGGCCACCACGGTGGCGATCGACGTCACGGTCGACGGTATCGCATTCTCCAATAGCGGCGTTCTGTTCGAGTACCGAAGTTCGTGTCCGCACGGGGCCTACTGCTTGGGCCACGACGTTCTGGCGTCGCCCAATGGCACCTACATTGGCGCAGACGCACAAAACTTTACGCTCTGCGCTCCCGGGACGTTCCAGCCGCGCGCAGGTCAAACCGCCTGTCTGCCGTGCCCCGTGGGCTTTTCTGCCCGGACGTTGGCCTCTCGCACCCTGTGCTGTGTCCCGCGGGGTATATTTGCGACCGTGAAGAGCTCTCGACGCCGACGACGTTGTGCAACCAAGGGCACTACTGCAGTCGCGGGACCAAGACGTTGAACGTGCGCGAGTGGGAGGCGAGCAGCAACTATGTGTGGAACAACGAGACGGGGCTGCTCGTCTTCAACGACAGTACGATGACGTGGCCGATCGTGGCGCGCGTGGTGCCGGCAACCGGTGCCCGGCGACCGACCATCCGCCAATGCTATTGGACCCGGCATGTCTTGTACGCAACTGTGTCGCCAGCAGCAGCGCTCTCGTGCCCGAGAAGCCGTACGTGTGTCCTCTCGGGACGTACTGTCTCAAGGGCGCGACGACGCTGTCGCCACTCGCAAACAACTTTAGCACGCCGCAGGCATGCTACGCTGGCTTCTTTTGTCCCCGCGGCAGTTATACGCCCGAAGGCATGGGACCGTGTCCGACAGGCTACTTTTGCCCCAATCCAACGGATGCGCTGCTTTGCCCGTGCGGCATGTACTGCCCGGGTGTCGGCAACACCAAGCCCATCGCGTGCTACCCCGGTACCTATCAGCCAGCGACGGGTCAGCCAACGTGTGTGCTCTGTCCAATTGGTTCGATCTGTCCTGGCTGGAACAATACAGCGCCAACACTGTGTCCAGCCGGCTTTGTGTGCTCGGCCGTCGGGTTGTCCCACCCGGTGCAGCTGTGCCCCGCCGGCTTTTACTGCAACGAAGGCACGTGGACGCTCGATCCATCCGAGCTCTCGCCTCTCCGGCCCTACCCGTGTGCGACGGGCACGTTTTGTCTGGCGGGAATCGAAGCACCGCTCACGATTGATTGGCTGCCCAACGTACCTGCCGGCGCGACTGCGCGTCAAACGTGCACGGAAGGCGCCTTCTGCCTCGAAGGCACGACGGAAGCGACCTTGTGCTATCCTGGCCACTACTGTCCGCCAGGGTCGACCTTTCCCGTCGTTACGCCTCAAGGTACCTTCTCGGGCGACGACGGTGCGATCGCGCCGATGCTTTGCTTTCCCGGCACGTTTGCCGTCTTTGCCTCGAGCACCGACTGCCAAGTGTGCCCCGCCGGGTATACATGCCCCGGGTATGGCAACTACATGCCGACGCTTTGCCCGCAAGGCACGTACCGGTCGATCGCTGACTCGATCACGTGCCGCCTGTGCCCCGCCGGCACGTGGTCTCCGAAGTCGGGTGTTGCCGACATTTCGTACTGCGAACCGTGCCCTGCCGGGCGCGTCTGCGGCGTCCAAGGTACAATCAACGACTCCTATTTGTCTCATGGCTGCATGTAGGCATGAACAACCTGACGCAGAGTATCATTTGTCCGTCCGGGTACGTGTGCGGCGAAGCGACGACCCTCGAGATGCAGTACATGCACGAATGCCCCGCGGGGTACGTTTGCGGTGCCGAGACGACGCTCGCAACGGCATTTGACCATCTCTGTCCGCCGGGCAGCACGTGTCTTCGGGGTACGAAAGACACGGAGAGCACGCGGTACATGTGCCCCGTCGGCGCGTTTTGTCCCCGGGGCACGGCCGATGGGGACGCCAAAGAGTGCCAGTGCCCGTCGCGCACGACGTCGCTGCCAGGCTCGGACGCGCAGATCGACTGCAGCATCACTGAAATCAGCGTCTGCGACAAGGACCCGACCAAGTCGTACTACCCGCAGTTCACCTACACGTTCCAGGGCGACACCAAGATCTTCAATTCGTGGGCGACGTCCAATCCGACGGGCGAAGTCGAGGTCGTCACCAAAGTGCTGCCCGTGAACGCGTCGGCCAGTGCACCGGGATGGCACAACGGTACGATCGACGTCATGCGCGCATGCCCGCACCAGCTCTCGGCGACCGGCGGCGAGCTTCTCACTGTCATCGGGCGGAATTTCCTCGACACGAATGAGCTCACGTGCGAGTTTCGGCTCGTCGACTCGATCGTCTTCCTCTCCGTGCCGGCAACGTACGTCAACGGAAGCCGCGTTCAGTGCCGCGCGCCGCCCATGACGCTCAACGGCGCGGCGGCCGTCGCAGCCAAAGTCCACGTGTCCAACTATGGCGTGCACATCTCGGCGACGGGTGCCAACGTCACGTACTCGGCGTCGCCACCTGCCGCGAGTCGGTGCGGGTATTCGGCGGCCGAAGAAGGGCCGTATCCGCCGGAGCTCGGGTGGTTTGCGCTGCGCGGTCTCTCGGAAATACACATGTCCTTTGACTTGCGGCACATCCCCGTCGACATGGTGTACGACGAGCACTTTAAGATCGCCGTTTACGTCGCGCCGAGTCTGTGCAACAATGCGGCTTGCAATGCCAAGCGCATCCAGCTTCCGCTGGGGGCAGCGACCGAGACGTCGCCGTGCTTGCAGCCGCTACTACTGCCGTCGTCGTTGACGTCGACGGCGTTTCAGCAGCACGACGTGCTCAACCTCACGTTTTTGGCGCTCGAAGACATGATTGTCAAGCCCGAGATCCACATCACGTACGGTCTCTTCGCGTCGGCCGCCGATTTGTTTCTCAACTCGACGTCGGTCGAGATTCGGTCGCCTCGTCGTGCCTTCAACACGGCGGGTATTGTCGCCGACAGCCGCCCGCTCTCGCCTGTCATCTCGTTTGAGGAGGAGCTCGTGCCGCGTGATTACGCCTTCTTGGCTGTCTACCGACGCGCGATTGGCTTGAACGTGCCGTACCCAATGAACCTCCCGCCGCGCTTTAGCCAGCTCGAGCGTGGCCGCGTGCTTCAGACCAACGTTGTCAGCGAGAAGAGTCCGCAAATGAACTTGCTCGACACGCCAGTGCCAGGGGTGACGGCCGACGCGTACTGGACGTCACCGTTCTCGACACTGGCAAAGACGGCCGATATGGTGGCCAAGTACCGCGAGACGTTCCAGGGCCTCTCGCCCGACAATGCATCGTATGACATGACCAACGTACGCCGGTTCTCTTCCAAGTCGCGGTTGAAGTCACATATGGACTAGGTGATGCTACCGTACTTGCCATACTTTTCACACTGCCGCGGGTACGGCCGGTACATGACGATCTTTGACTTGCTCGAGAGCGACGCGCACTGTCAACTCCCCGCGCTCACCGAGCAGCCGGCGTCGTGGACCCGGCGTGCTCTGCCGCCACTGCTCAACCAAGACGACGTTGTTGTTGTGGGGCCGACCGACATTTTGCAAGACCCGACGGCCGACTACTGCTACCGGGACGTCGCCTGCCAGTATGAGGAAGATCTGCGCACGGTTGCGGTGAACCCCCGCTGGTTTGAAGCCAGCACGCTCACGTCGCTTTTCGAGATGGTCAACGAACCGGTCACGTACCAAGCGTACTCGACGGGCAGCCAGCTCTACAAGACACTGCTGGCAGCGGGCAACAGCGACGTCTTTGTCCCGGTCCTCGTCGATCGGACGGCGGCCGACGTGATCGAAGGCGGCTGCACGATCCAGTGTTTTCCGCGCAAACTGACGCTTGAGATTGCCTACTACCAAGTGACGCTCCAGCTCAAGCGACTCATTTTCGTCAAGCTCATCTACGACAAGTTTGATTTGGACGCGACGCGGACCGACTATGCGCTACACGTCGAGTACCGCCCGCTCGGGTACCTCGAGCTCCTCATCAACTTTGCGTTCGAGCCGTCGATGTACATAACGCTCTTCAACGTCATGGGGCTGGTCGCGTGGGTCGGCTGTGCCATAGCGTGGATCATCAATCGGTACACCACTGTCTTCTGTCGTCGCGTCACGTTGCTATACTGTGTAGGCTCATGACACGCATTCGAGACCCGCCCAAGCTCTACTACCTGAGTTACCTCTCGCTGATTGCGCCGCCGCCTACGATTGGCGCGATTTTGGCGACCTTGCCGCTCTCGGCGATCATTGGCTCGTTCTACCTCTTGCTCAACGGCGACATTGCCTTTTCCATCACCACCAACTATCCGGGGGCGTACCCGTACTGGCTGCTGGACAACGTCAAGAGTCAGTACAACGCGGCGCTCCTCGACCCGTCGCTCGTGACGACGATGCGTCACGGTCGGACCGGGTTCTGCTTTCTCCTTCTCGGGTGCTACTTGATGCACGAAGCGGCCGTGATTTTCGTGCCCAAGACCATATCGATCTCGGAGCGCGCGGCCGAAGAGAAATCCGACAAGAGCGATGCGCTGTTGCCAGAGGAAGACGACTCGCTGTGGAAGCCGACACTGTGGATGCGGTCCAGCTTCATTTTTGCCAGCGTGCTCCAGGCACTTTTCCTGACGGTGATTGTCGAGTTTTCGTTTTGGAACGACTTTCCAAACTACATGTGGTACATCCTCTTCATGACCAAACTGCTCGTCCCGATCATCGACATGGCGGGCGAAGCCATGCTGCACGACCGGCTCCTCCTCAGTCCGCTTAAGTGCGCGACCAATGTGTCTTTGCGACCATTACGATGGCGGCCCCCGACTTGCTCGGGTTCATGCTTGCGTTCTACATCGTGTTTGGTGTCGCATTTCTTCATCGGCTCTACTTTGACGTCGTGTTGGAGGCCATCTTGGACCACCTCCACGCGTTGCTTCGGCTCGTCAAGAAGGGAATGAAGGAGGTCGTGCGACTAGCCAAGCTTTTTCTCGTCCGGAAAAAGAAGAAGCGGAAGCCCAAGAAGCTCGGTCCCGACGGCAAGCCGATCGACCCCAACAACGAGGACGAGGCGGCGAAGAAGAAGAAGGAAGACGACGCCAAGAAAGCCCTTCAGGACAAGGAAGCGAACGAAAAAGCTAGGGGAGAGGACGCCGACACGGTCGAACCGATCATTGATTTCGCCATGGAGTATGGCATGGAGACGCTTGCGTCCTTCTTCCAGCCGACGATGGTGATCATTATGATTGTGTTTCGCGCCGAAACCGGCATTGCAGACAACTACCACATCCGCGTCCAAGACCTCGAGTACTACTGCTACTTTTTCATCGTCATCATCGCGTACCACTTGCTCTCGGACGTCTTCATCTTGCACGCGCTCGAGCTCTTCAAGGGCTGGAAGCTCTACGACTACTTTGTCTATTGCCGGTACCGGTACATTCAGCGCGAGAAGCGCTGGAAAGGCCTCGAGCACAACCTCGACGAGTGCATTGAAGAAGGGCTTCGGCACCTCGACCAGATGTGCTTTTCGTCCCAGTACCATTTCATGTGCGGTGTCCAGACACTTGCGATCCTCGCGCTCGTCGTCGCGATCGAGATCATGGTGGACATCTATCTATTGATGATCTGTCATCGTGACAGGTTGACTGATTTCGGATGTACGTAGGTGCGCAACAAGTACAACATGTTTGCCGACCCCGCGACTCTCGCCCTCGTGCCGTACATGGCCTTGACGTGCTACTGCGTGCGCCGCATTTGCCTCTACTTGATCCGAAAGCTCGCCTTGTACAAGCTCCGGCACGAGTCGACCATGTGGATCGCCAACCCGGAAGACGAAGACATGGACGTGCCCAACTGGGAGGAGCTCGAACGACTCAAAGGCGCGTCGCACGAAGCGTTCTTGATGAACCAACGGCTCACGTCCGAGACGTTCCGGTACAAGTTCCTCAACTACAACCGCGCGTGGATCATCGAGCAGCTACCGAATATTCTCACGCCCCGAACGCTGCGGCGTGCGCGGCCGTACTTGATTACGCAGTTTTCAAAGATCATCAGCAGTCTCAACCCACAAGTCTCGGACGACGACGACGACGACAGTACGTGTTCATAGTGTCTTCACCTTAGATATGCATGCTGCAACTAGGTGGCCGGCCGCATTTTGGGCCCGTCTCGCTCACAGCACCGTCCCGCGACATCATTCGGCTCTGGCTCGCCAAAGCCCGCCGCCGCCTCCGACTCCGCGAAGCAGTGCAGCCCATCATCAACGCCGCGCGCAAGGTTGAGTGCGAGAGCTGCCTCAGTCGTCGCCAGCTCCAAGTCGAGCTCATGATTCCCCTCGAAGTCATGGGCGACAAGTTCGACAAGGTCTACCCGAGCGACGAGTTCAACGTGGCCGAGTGGAAGGCGTTCTTCATCAAGCACGAAAAGTTCCGAACGCTCTGCCTCAACTGCCTCGCCAAGCAAAAGCATGAAGCGCGCATGCAGCCGCTTGGCCTCGGCGCCAACGACCAAGCGATGGCCGACGCCGAGACCGCGGCGGCCCTCGGGTTCGGAAGCGTCCACCTCAACGCCGCGTCGCGCGCGATCCTACTCAAGTGGTACAAGCTCGGCCAGGACCGCGTGTTTGGCAAAACCGGCAAGCGCCGCGCGGTCGCCAACGTCAGCGACGACGAAGAAGACGCCGCGCTCCGAGGCGCCAAGTGGGCCAATCAGCCCGTCTTCCTCAACGCCGCCTCGACGGCGATTGCAATCAAATGGCTCGTGGCCGCTCGCCTCTCGATCAAATCCAAGATGGGCGGCAAGAAGATCCAGCCCCTCGAGGCGGCGCCCAAGCCCAAGCGCAAAAAGCCGCCGACCAAGGGCAAGGACATCGAGAAGGCGAAATCGCGCCGCAAGTAGTTGCTTGTTCCTCGTCGCTTTTACAAGTCGTCGTGTAAGCCTGCGCAAAGCACATGTTGAAACGGCACCGGATTGGCGGCTTGCATCTGAGTCGCATCTGATTCGAATCGGACGGTCAGGAGCGTCGCGGGAGGATCCGTGGCCACATGGTCCGCTTCCAGCGCAGACAACGTTGGCGCACCATGGTACACGCGTAGCACCGCGTGGTGCCTTGTCCTGTACGTATTCAGACGACATGCAGTGGTCGGTTGGTTGGTTGTATATAGTGTAGTGGGAATATCGGGGTTTAAGTAACTTTTCGACAAATTTTGAAGCCCAGGCCAAGGCACGAGAGGAGCACGGTCTTGGTCTCGTTCTCGGCCTTGATCTTGAACGTGACACCGAAAAAGTCGCGCAAGTGACGCAGAAACTGAATGCTACGTCAATAATTCATGTGAGCCAGCGATACTACTACAATCCAGTCGTGTGAGTACCTGTGGGGCGTGAGCTTGCCAAAGCGGACTTTCGAGACGTCTTCGGGCGACAGCGTCATGAGGAGGAGGGTGAGGCACTGGTTGGTCGTGTCGACGCAGCCGCCCTTTTGAATTTCTTCGCAGAGCAAGTGCGACGCCGTCTTGGCCACGTCTTCGGGGAGACTGCCGCTCGTGGCCGCGGCCTCGGCACCCAGAACGATACCGGTCGTCGTCTCGGCGACGAGCGAGAGGCCAAAGCCGGGCGAGAGACCCGACTCGGCGCCCTTGTAGTGGTCCGAGTAAATGTACACGTCCGGAAGCAGCTTGTTGAAGATGCCACGGCCCGTGTCGACGATGCGGTTGGCGGTCTGCGGCGACACGCGCGTGCAGTAGGCCACGCCGCGGATCCGCTTGATGAAGCCGTCGTCGACGAGGTGCACCGACCGGAGCTGGCGCACGATCGGGCAGCGAAAGATGACCTCGCCGCCACCGAGCGGCGGTGCGCCGCGCTTCTTGACCTTGAAATCGAGGCCTTCGTCGAGACCAAAGTGCTACCGCGCCTCATGAGATCGAGATACAAGAAGGACACGGATTGTACCTTGATCAGCGGCAGCGTAATCGCCTTGAACGAGTCGACCGAGACGTCGACGTCGTCGTTTGTGATGCCGCGCAGCGTCGCAACCAGCGGCTTCTTGGCGAACGGCGCGAGGGCTACGAGCGGCTCGAGGAACCAGCCGATCGCGCGCTTCGTGCCGCAGTCGTGGTCGATCGTGCCGCCGACGATAAAGCCGGGCGTGTACTTGAGCGACGTACCCGTCTCGTTGATTTCGATCTGGCTGCCGTTCGTGAGGTTGTCGAGGAGCCGCAAAAAGTTGGCTTCAAACTCCGTGATGCCGGGCTCGTCGCTCTCGGCGCGAATGTTTTGGATGAGGATGCGCCGGCCGCTGAGCGTCGCGCACACGAGCCGCTGCCGGAAGTGGGCGCAGCCTTGGAACTTGAGCGTGCCGCCGGACGTCGCAAAGGACGACGCGAACCCGCCCCGCTTGGCCGGATTGCTCTGCTTGCTCATGCTATCGCTGTGACGCAGTAGCAACTCGGAACGATAATTTCATTGGTGCCAGACCCACGGGCGCTCCACCAATGACAGGCCAGATACGAGCTCCGCCAATCACACGCCGGCATTGCGGCAGCCAATCCGCATCGGCGACGAGGCGCGGTTTTGGCGGCGCGGTTTCAATTTGATTTCGGTCACCGTTGCCGATTATGGTCGTGGCTCGCCCTGCATGGCGGCGCAGTTCTCTGGACGAAGTAAGATTACGTTTCGGAGCTCCCACTTAAGCATATTTTCTTTCTTCTGTCGCGTAATTCACGGCAGCACGAGCGTGCCTTGCTGACTCTGTTCTCAGCGGAACGGGACCAGCTTATCCAGTAGACTAATCTCGGCGCTGATCTCGGAGCGGAATTCAGTGAGATTTGCACGGCGGCAAGTCCGCCCCGTCGCTCGGCCAAGATGCATTCGCGCTTTTTGTCGAAGGCCAACCTATCTCGCCCCTTCGAGTACGCCTTTCGCCCACGTCTCTGCCAACCCTCGAAAATCGAAGATGCGGAGGAGCTTGGATATTCAGGGACGGCGACGACGATAACGAACTCGTCCACGTCGCCTCCGGCCCGAATCAGCGAGCGAGAAGTGAGATAGAATCGCAACATTTTTAGGGCATGCTAGGCGCACGGCGGAGACGTCGTGTCTCGAGCAGCGACCGGCGCGATTTGTCGTAGTACTCTTGCCGCAATCGAATGTCCGAGTTCTCGGGCAAGTCCTTGATGGCGACTGTGAGCGTAAAGTTGGACGCCCCTGGCGCGACGCCGAGCACGCCAATGTACAGTGCCATACGGGGGCCGTCGCGGGCAAATTCGGGCAAGTACGTTGGCAGCGACACGTGGTCGTTGCCGCGCTGTTGTGCAATCCACGACGAGTGGCCGCGCTGCGGCAGTGGGTTCTCGGCCGATAAGAAGAGCGTCGTGTCGCCTGTGACGGCGACGACGTCGACCTCGATCGCGTGCTCGTGCGTATGGCGGGCAACACACACTTGGTAGAACGCATAGGCATCTTCGAGGACGCTGCTGTTGAAGGTCATGTTGGGCGAGAGACGACTGCCCCCGACGCGGGACGCAGGCGACGGACCGTCGATGGTCAAGACGACTTCGTCAAACCCGGCACACCAGTTGGCCTGGTCGTCCGCGAGCAGTGAGTGGAGCGCCGCGAGCAGGGCAAGACACGTGGGACGAAGCGCACGCATCGTCGTCGGGTATCTCTGTGATCGACGACGGCAGCCGCTGTAACTGGTTTTTGAAAGAGAATGTGGTTCGGCCGAGTAACGTGGCACTGCGCTTCTGTGGGTTCGTCCCACGGGTTTAAATATACGACGTTCCAAATCCATCATCAGCACGTCGCTTCCTGCAGATCATTGCGAAATTTGCTGCGCCATGGCACTGTGCTCGATTTCACCGCTCAAGAAGGCCACGGAAACCCCGTTCTTGCCGCCGATGCACGACTCGGATGTCCGCCGGCAAGTAGTGTACAACGACCCGAAACCCACGCCCCTGTTGGAGAGTAGTACGCCGACGATGATGCTCGCCGACGATGCCCTGTGGCGCGACGACGAGCCCAATACGGACCAATTCTTGGACGACTTATGGCTCTTGCAGTATTTCTTGTCGTAATCCGAAACAAGACATTCTATTTAATCCACAGCGACTTGATGACGTCGGTATATCTTGAAGGAGGACCTAGCCCTCGCAACGTCCCGCGTCACAGGGTGGTAACGCCAAACGGCCGCGGCCCATATCTCGCGCGTCGGTGGAAAATCGAAGACAAAAACGATCGCATCGCCGGAGGTTGTCGTCCTCTTTTATTGGAGCTAAACATCGAAGCTTGCATGATTCTACCGTACTACTAGTACCTACGTAGTCCTGCTGGATGGCGGAATCACCGTTGGCATGAGTCCCATCCACGGATCAGGAAGAACCCATGCGGAACCAATGCGGTATGCAATCGAATCAAGCTTCCGTGCTGCAGGAAGCGAGTCGCATCACGACAAAAATCCATGGCGTAGATCATTGCCGTCGTACCACCGCGGCAACGCCATCCCTATCAACGCCATCGCGGTGCCATCAGCTGGTTTCTCACCGAGGGTTTCAGAAGGGCGGGACACTGCACCTGCTACCGCTCTAAGGAACCTTTTTTATGTTGTTATGAACGCACACGAATGATTGCAATTTTGCAGAAATATGGGGTGGCTACCATTGCAGGACACTGCTTGATTTGGACGAGAGGTCGACACGATACCGTATTGCTGTGTTCCGTATCCATCGAAGCGAGGTCGGGTGGGACGCGGAAGATAGCGCCATCTCCAACCGTGTGTTCCAAAGATTAGTTCGACGTTGGTCGTCCCACCGCGGTTGCCTTCGAAACGACCGCCGACGTGAGACGTGCGGGGTGCCACGTCGCCGTGCCGTTCGAATTCGAGGCCTCGAGTGGTCGTCCCAGAGGCTGTTGGGGCCACCATTCTCGATCACGGACATCTCTTTCAATTGTATCCATTTCAAAAAAGCACCCTTTCCACCACCAAGTCATGGAGGCGCTGCCAGCCACCTCGAACTTTGCCGTCACGTCGTCGGCCAGCGGCAAGCGCGTGCTTCTCGTCTCGCTCACCGAGAGTACCGAGGACGTTGTCGAAGCACCGCCCAAGCGCATCAAGCTGCAACCCATGCCGCCGCTCAAAGTGAATATCGGCGACGCGGACGATGAAAGCCCGCGGGATGTGGGCGCCGACGAGATTCTGTTTCCAATCTGGCATCTCACGGACCTTGTGACGGACAACGACCTCATGGACGAGGACGACGCATGGCTGCTCGAGTACTTTCTCTCGTAAGCAAGCCGCATCGGTGTGTGCGCGACCTATTTAATTGCAAAAAAGATCATATTGTCTGCATTTCCATCCAACTCAATGAGGAGCATCAAGTTCCTGGAAGTATCAAGCAAGACGCCTTCGAACGAGGCCCTTGTATACTCTACCGTCGTCCATGTTGCGGCTACTATTGGCAGATAGCACCCAAGAACTTGATACCTTTCAAGATTCGATTTCGAAATCGGGCGCCAAGTGATCTTCCGCATACCGTACACTAACGTCACCCAGAAGGGCAACCGGACCAAGACCAAGCACCAGCACGACCCTTGCACTTCCAAGACAACATTGCTGAACGACGTCTGTACGACACCGATTCGCTATGTACAAAGCTCAAGCTATGGATACTTGAAAGCTGCGTGAGCCGCTCGGCGCCGACACCTTTGCAAGCAGCAGGCAACGGAAATTGATACGAAGTCAAGGCCAGATTGCCACCGAGCTCTCAATCACCCGTCCCCGTGTAGATCTCAGTGACAGCACCCTAGAGTAGGCACTTGGGCTACGCTTAGGATGGGGCTGGATGCGGGAAGATCGTTCCGTGCGTGCCAAAGAGGACTTGGCTGCCGCTGCCATTGTCGGAGGATCGTGACATGTGTTGGCTTTTTGCCCGTCAAAGGTTTCTCGTAAGCGATCTGATTTTTCATAAGCGATATCGAAAACGCAAGTATGTTATTGACACATATCGAAATGCGGTGTCTTGATTGTCAACTCGGACAGAGTTGGGCCACTAACTGCTTTATCTTGCTTGCATTCGTAACACAACGGCGACATCCGATGGAGGCGCTTCCATTGCTCTTGCTCGCGTGTTTCAGGTTCCTGGACCGGGTATGAAAACACGATGACGTACATTTGCACCATTTAAAAGAGACGCACAAGCAGGCGCACAAGCAGGCAAGGACGTCGCACATGGTTCTTGTAGAGCACCAAGCTCAAGGCCGTCGTCGATGTCATTCAAGCATACCGCGTGGAGATGCGCTGGTGCTACTTGTATGATTTGATCGTATTCCATTCAATGTCGCCTAGGAGTACTTGATGCTGGTTTTATTTTCGGCACATGCCGAATGCAACGAAAAAAAGCCTCGATGCTGGCACGGTTTGCGCTGGCGACGGTCGTCGTCGTCGGCCTCGTCGTGTTGCGGAAGCGCAAGCTCAAGCGGCTCCAGGCGCGGATCATCTACCACCGGGACAAGGACCTCGGGCGGCTCTTCGGCATGGACGTCGGCGGCACGCTCGGAAAGCTCGTGTACCTCGAGCGCGACGCCGCCGACCTCGGCGACGTGCACGCGTACATGATGGCGTCGACGACGTACGGCAAGTCGGCCAACCGCGAAGACGGCATGGCGCTGCAGCTCTCCACGGGCCGCATCCACTTCCTGCGCTTTGAGACGAGCAAGCTCGAGAAGGTCGTCGAGTTTGTACGCCACCGCTGCTTCCACCGACACATCCGCACGATGCCCTGCACGGGCGGCGGCGCCTTCAAGTTTAGCAAGCTCTTTGAAGACAACGTGGGCATTACGCTGGAAAAGTGCGACGAGCTCGCGTGCCTCATCCAAGGCCTCGGCTTTGTCATGCGGCATGTGCTGGACGAATGCTATACCTTCAAGGTGGGTCCTCCTCCGTCTCCGCCAGAGACGATGGCTTGTCGAACGCACGCAATCATCGAGTGTCTGTGTACTAGAACGTCGCCATGAACCACCAAGGCATGGGCCAAGCCACCAAGACGATCGTGCATACGCCGGCCAGCGTACGAGCACCATCGACTGGGACGACTGCAGGATCCTGCTGCTTGTAGGAGCTGTACCCGTTTTTGCTGGTTAATATTGGGTCCGGCGTGAGCATCCTCAAGGTGACGAGCGAGACCGAGTACACTCGCGTGTCGGGAACGAGCCTCGGCGGTGGCACGTACCTCGGTCTCTGCAAGCTCCTCTCCAAGTACAAGAGCTTTGACGAAGCCATGGACGCGAGCATCGTCGGCGACTCCAACACGGTCGACATGACGGTATCGTCTCCCTATCGCTGGCAATCGCAATTGCTGAGGTGGGATGCAGGTCGGCGACATTTATGGCGGCAACTACACGCAGTTTAACCTCTCGGCCGACACGCTCGCCAGCAGCTTTGGCAAAATGGTGACCGACTGAGCTAGCTTGTTGTACTCTACAGGTATATGGACGTAGGGCACCAAGTACGAGCCCAAGAGCGGCGTCCGCGACGAAGACGTGGCGCGATCGCTCTTGATCATGATCACCACCAACATTGGCCAAGTACGACTCGTCTCCCTCAGCATAACCTCGACGAGCGGGCTCTTCTTAGGTCGCGTACCTCAGTGCCCAGCGCTCGGACACGCAGCGGATTTACTTTTGCGGGAACTTTCTTCGTCAAAACGAGGTCCGCCTCCTCCTCTCGACCGTACATCCGTCCCACGCATGGTACCTGTGGCATTAGATTGCGTCGCGCCAGCTGGCGTATGCGATCGACTACTGGTCCAAGTCGCAAATGCAAGCGCAGTTCTTCCACCACGAAGGCTTCTTTGGCGCCCTCGGTGCGCTCTTGAAGCACAACCAAGACCTCCTCGCGCTCTAACTCGACTACCTCTCGAGCTCTCGACCTCGATCGCCTCGATCCTCCTCCTGTACAAGTCCCGATAACCGCATGTAGTACAATGTCTTGGCTCTTCTTCTTCTTGCGTCTTGACGACGAGCCGAGCCGCATCGTTCCTCCTGAGAGCTCGACTGCTTCCATGTGCTTTATCGAATTGCTAGAGTCTCCTGGGTTGGTTTCGAAAGCGACGGGAGACATGACAATATTGTCATGATGTTGTTTGGCTATAAGATTGTCGGGGATCGACGATCGCCACACTCTTTTGGGTGCGTATCTTGGGCGTCCGGATACGCGGGTCCGGACGGGGGCTTTCGCATCCTGATTTTGCGGCGACATGGCCGAGTACAACCAGCCCGTGGTCGTCGACAACGGCAGTGGCATCCTCAAGGCCGGCTTCGCGGGCGGCGAGCTGCCGCAGGCCGTCTTCCCGAGCTACGTGGGCACGACCAAGCACCTGCGCATGATGGCGGGCGGCGCGTACGAGAGCGGCGACACGTTCGTCGGCAGCCGCGTGCAGCAGCACCGCGGCCTCTTCACCATCAAGTACGCCATGGAGCATGGCATCGTGACCGACTGGGACCGCATGCAGCGCATCTGGGAACACATGTACTCGAAGGACATGCTCAACATCACGAGCGAAGAGCATCCCGTGCTGCTCACCGAGGCGCCGCTCAACCCGGCCGCGAACCGCGTCAAGGCCGCCGAGGTGTTCTTCGAGAGCTTCAACGCGCCCGCCTTCTTCGTGTCGCCCCAAGCCGTCCTCTCGCTCTACGCGTCCGGCCGGACGACGGGCGTCGTCCTCGACGTCGGCGACGGTGTCACGCACGTCGTGCCCGTCTACGAGAGCTTTACGCTGCCGCATGCCATCACGCGCATGGACGTGGCCGGGCGCGACGTGACCAACTACCTCCAGCTGCTCTGCCGCCGGGCAGGGTATGTGTTTCAGACATCCGCCGAGCTCGAGATCGTCAAGGAGATCAAAGAGAAGCTCTGCTACGTGGCCTTCAACCCGGCCAAGGAAGAGCAGCTCGCCCACGCCGCCGGCGACACGCCGTCCTCGGCCGCCCAAGCCTCGTCCGAGTACCGCCTTCCGGACGGCAGTGTCCTCAACGTACGTCGCGCATCTTACACCGTCCTTCTCCTCCTGATGGCCATGGCATGTGTAGCTCGGTCCAGAAAAGTTCCGGGCGCCCGAGATCCTCTTCCGCCCCGACCTCATCGGCTCCGAGTACACGGGTAGGATGCGTCTCTCCTCGAGTCCTCGACGACGATGTCGTTTGCGTAGGTGTCCAGGACTGCCTCGTGCATGCGATCCTGCGCTCCGACATGGATTTGCGCAAGACGCTCTTTTCGCAGATCGTTCTAAGCGGTGGCTCGACGCTCTTTCCCGGGTTTGGCGACCGGCTCCTCTCCGAAGTCCGCAAGAAGGCGCCCAAGGACATCAAGATCCGCATCTCGGCGCCGCCCGCGCGCCAGTACTCGACGTGGATCGGCGGCTCGATCCTCGCGTCCCTCGCGACGTTCAAGACCATGTGGATCACCAAGGCAGAGTACGAGGAGCACGGCGCGTCCATTGTGCATCGAAAGACCCTCTAAGCATCGATTACGAGTCCTTCCGCCGACCGAGGTTTTTCACGCTGTTGTGCAGTCGCGTCCAGAACGACGGGCGGCGCGTGTGGGGCGGCGGGTCGTCGTCGGCGACGACCACGACCGACGTCGACGACCCCAAGAGCGACTGCCGCCGATGGTCGCCGGGTGAATTGGCCCAGCTCTGCGGCGATTGGCACAAGTGATCCTCGAGCAGCTTCTCTTCGTACTCGATCCGTTTCTAGTCCAACAGTATGATACAGCCACAAGAGGGTAGGTATACCTGCTCAAAGACCTGAAAGACCGTCGCCGGTGGCAGCTCCAAATAGTTGGCCAGCCCCAGTTGCAAACTGAGTTGGTGACATGAGCTACATATCAACAATCGACGAGGACCTGGTTTCGACCGGCGGCAAGATGACGTTGCGGGACGACGCTTCCGGCGTCAACATCGACATGCCGTAATCCGACTAGAACTCTTCTTCTTGAGGGTTTGGGATGCGGACTAGTAGAGGTACCTGTGGCACAAAACACTTGGCCGCACGGTCGTAGACGCGGTGCATGACGGCGTCGCTAATGTCCTGCAGCGATTTTTCGCGCGGTTCCGACATGCCACCGACAAAGGTCTTCCACTATACGTTGCCACATCCTAGCACCAAGGATTGCACGACAATGCAATACCTCGGCGAGCGTCGCGTCGGGTGTAAACTGGTGTACAAAAGGGTGCGTGAGGAGCTGGTCGGCGGTCCAGCGCTCGTCCGGCTCGATCGTGAGGCACTATCCCATCAACAATCAATCGCATCCCCGTTCGTTTTGGTACACAAGAGTCCGTACCTTGTCCAGAAAGTCTTGCAACGACGGCGAAAACAAGTCGGGGGGCAGTTTGAGGTAGGCTTCGTTCGCCACCTACGCACGCCTCTCAACAACGTAACAAGGACGGAATGCGGACCGAATCAAAGAGACCGAAGAAGCCGTCTTGTGTCGGCAACGGGTAGCGCCCGAGGGCGACCGAGAGCAAGACGAGGCCAAACGACCAAATGTCCGCTACACGCGATCGTCAAGAGCGCCATCATGGTCGAGAGGATTGTACAGGGGTAGCCGTAGTCGCCGCCGCCGATGCGCTCGGGCGCCATGTAGAGCAAGGTGCCGACGAACGTCTTGGTGTGCATCGCGTGCTCGTTGAGCGTCCGTGCGAGGCCAAAGTCCGAGATCTTGACGTCGCCCGCGTGGTTGAGCAACAGGTTGTGGGGCTTGATGTCGCGATGTACCATGCGGTTGGCGTGGATGTGCGCGAGGCCGCGGAGGACGCTGGACGCGATGCGGCACAGAATCGCCTCGGACGTGCACCCGCCGTGGACGACCATGTCCTGGAGCGACCCGACGCCCATGAATTCCATGACGAGGCAGATGCAGTTCTTGGGCTTGTCGACGAACGCGTCGTAGAACGATACGATGTACGGACTCGGCCTGCAGCACTCTCGTCAGGCGATCGATGCCATGGAAGAGGAATGTACATGCGCACGGGGGCGGTGCGGGACTCTGTGAGCGGCACGAGGTTCGCGTACAGCGCGTGGAGCTCCCGTACCATTTGCCGGCGCTGGCCTTTCCCGTACACGGGCACATCCTAGAACTCAATGGGCGAAGAGAGCGCAGAAACATGGCCATACCTTGATAGCGACCACTTTGAGCGTCGGAATGTGCACGGCCTTGAAGACGATACCGGACGCGCCACGGCCCACTTCACGGACCCGCACCAGGTTCTCTTGCAGATGCAGATGCGTGGCGTCTGGCGAAGCGATCCCCGCCTCCGAGACCGAGACCGACTTGGTGGTGAACATGCCGTGGTTGGGCGAGTAGGCACTGCCTTGGCTAAAACGACCGCCCTCGCCGTCTACCGTGACGATGAGACAAGGTCACGAGCGATCGTCGTCGTACCATGCGGTGACATCGTGTCGCTGTCGCTGTTGGAGCCAACGGAGACGAGCTTGAGGTCCATCATGGCGCGCTGCATGTGGCTCGTCGGGTTGTGGTTGTTGCTTTGATGCACGCCGCTTTCTCGTTCGAGCGCATCCCGCTTCGCCAAGAGCTGGTTCGCCGCGCGGTTCGCGCGGTTCTCGGCTTGCTGGGACGTGGGCATCTCGTCGAGCTTTAACCGCAGTACGGGGCGCTTCGCGGGCACCTTGATTGGCGTGAGCGGAGGCGGTGTGTGGGGGCTCTCTGTCGCAGCGCTCGACGTGGGCGTCGCTGCCGTGATCGTCAGTGGCGTCTTCTCGGACTGGCTTCGATCCAGTTTGAGCACGGGCGGCGGGTTGCTTGCGTCTCCTTCGTGCTCAAAGGTGTTGTGCATCTCTTCGATGACATGCTCGAGCTCATGCGCAACCGACCGCGGTGCGGGCCCAGGCACGTCGTTGGTCATCCAAGGGCAGCGCCAGCTCCGGACTTCGGCAAGCCGCAGCGACCGGACGTCCATGTCTGGAAAGATGTTGGGCACGACGGGGCGTTCGCCCTACACGTGTGACGCATCGATCGACGCATCGACGCCGGTCGATCTACCTGAAGGTGCATGTTGGGCAGCGACGAGGACCGCTGCAGGCCGCGCCGGGCCTTCCGGCGGCCAAACCATGGTGCGTCCGAGGGCTTGCGCTCGTAGTAGTTCATGCTCTCGCCTCGTCCTCGTCGCGTAGGATGCATCTTGGCGTCGGTGTCCATGCTTCCGCGGGCGAAAATGAAGTCGTTTTAATCCGGGCTTCAATAGTACGTGCAAAACGGGATCGCATTTAATCACCACCATCGACCTATCCATACAAAGCTTGCATTATAAAATAAACAAGCATCGTCGTAACGGGTCCAAAATTAAAAAGACAGCCGTTCGACGCGCCCATGCGCGCTTTTGATTGGACGATTGCCGATCACGCAATAGAATGCGATCTTTGTCCTGTGTATACAAACAGCAAGGTATAATGGGGTGGATTTGATTGTTGCAATTAAATACACACCGGTGCCAAGTTCTCATGCAGCATGATCATCATCCTCCTGGCTTCGATTCGAAGAAGATGGAGGTACGACCGCAGGTAGACGTCGGGTATGTAAGGAGCGGTGGCGGTCCGTGCTCGGGCGCGCTATACCAGGATACCAAGCAGACTCGGCTGCTTGGACTGGGCTACCCATCCTCCTCCATGAGAATCTCCACGCAGCCAAGGTACTCCGAGGAGTACCCAGCACGCCGGCTGGGCGAACAACCCGATCGACGGACGAGACGGTCGCTTCGAAAGCGTCGGGACGCTTCAATCTCGGTCCATTGGCTTCGAAAGATGCTGCGATCCTCGGGTTGAAGCGCGTCGAGGTCGCAGCACCTTGAAGCAGCGGCGTCTCGACCGATCCAGGTTGGCCATCTCTGCACGGTAGTGGTCAACTAAGAGCCACGCATGGGCATGGCGACGAGTTGTTGAAGCACTCGTCCGAGACAAGAGGATTGTGGCTCTTGGCGCGTGGCCGGCCTGGTTGCCCGTGCACGCCGTGGGGCACTCGGCGAGCGTCGACACCAGCGTGTGGCGACAAGGAACGCCGCTGGAATGCTTTCAAAAGCACATCGCGGCCGTCCTGCATGCGCATGTAGCTGGGGCGCGTCGGTTGATTTGCAGCGTCGTACTCAAAGACAGAGCCGACGCGCGACGTGGTGGAGTACGAGAAGAGTGGCTGCCCCGCCGTCGTGGCCAGCCGCGCGCACTCACCGATATGGACTCGGCGTAGGTGAACGTGTATTGTGGCCAGCCGCATTCGCCTCGTCGAGCCAGAGCGCGCCGCGGACATAGCTGCAGGCGACCGTTGGCAGCGGAGGCGGGCCCTCAGAGCTTCCAAAGCGAACGGTGATGGCGCGCGGGGATCGTCGCAGGGACAATGGCGAGCGCCGCGTCGTGACGGCGGACGCCGACCGAGTCCTTGATGGTGCACGTGGCGTTGCTGGAGAGGTTGCGCCATACGTATACCTCGTACCGAGGCCCATGCAGCCGTCGAGCGTCCTAACCACCGACGCATTGTGGCCGTCGTACGCGACGTCGGTCTCGATGGTTGTGTACTGTCGCGGCTTGAGGAGCGCGCTTAGCACCGTGGCGATATATAGGCTCGCAACGACGAACACGACGACGGTAGCGGCCATCGCAACGTGGGCGCACGCGCGGCAGGTACAAGCGGCTTGGCATCGAGGGTGGGCGCCATCGATGGGTCGCGCAACTGGGCGAATGCAAGCGCATCGGAACGCCGTGGTCCGTGATACGATCTCTCTGCGAAATCCATTGTCGCCTCATCACTGTGCAAGCGGCCGTAAAAATGGTTGCGCCCATGCCGTGTCGTGCATTGATTGCCAGCTGGTTGTTGCCTGCACGGCTTCAAGGTCACCCTCGGCGTCGGGCGAGTGGTGTCCCGCTGTTTCGATTCCAGCATGTACAATCATCATCAATCTTCCACCACACCCGGCCAATGCAACGTCTTATTTGCACGAGTGACGGATCTCATAGTATGTCATTCGTTGGGTTGTTCTCCTTGACAGCGATCGCTGGTCCCGGATTGTAGCAAGCACAGGTCTTCCCCGCCGGGTCTAGCTTCATAGCTTGGTCATTCGTTGATGGCTGTGGACAACGCACCACCCTCGTCAGCTCACGTCCCCGGCAAGATCCAAGGCTCGACGCACGCACATCATCTATACTAGTATCTCCGTCATGTTTACCAGCGTATATCATCGAGTCTGTGGCAGGCAGTTGGAGCAGGCAAGTGTACTACACCCGGGGCCGGGCAGTGGAGCTCGCACGTGTCTCGAGAGCAAGCCAAGGGTCGTTGGGAGAAAATTCATATCTTATATACATTACATAGGAACTGGTGGGGGATTGCTTCGTAGACGGAAGGTGGTGAAGTACTGCGAGCTTAGTCGGACGCAGTGGTGGCCGCAAGCGGCTTGGGAGCGCCGCCGACCTGCTGCGGGAACAGCGTCGGGTACAGGACGCCCCACGTCTTGACGACAACAGGGTTGAGGTGTGCGGGTCGCGTGTACGTCGAGAGTGTCGTCTCGTGCTGCTGCCAGATCGGCGCGGCCGACGGGCCCATCGGTGCATAGCCCTCGACCTGCGACACCAGTGTGTGGAGCTTGGGTTTCGGTGCCGGTGTTGCGACAACGACGGTCGGCGTCGGTGCGACGACGGGCGCGACCACCGGTGTCGGTGCGACTGGCGTCGGCACGGGCTCAACGATCGGTGGGAGCTTAACCTCTTCTTCGTGGATCGACGAGCAGTGCGACGACGAATGCAGCGACGAGGACCGAACGTGGTGGAGCGACGACGTCCGATCCGGGAACGACGGTGACGAGAGGCCGTCAAGGTTGTTGTGCTCGCTCGCGTTGTCTTCGCAGTCGGTGTCGGACGCAACCGACGACTTGTAGCCGCGGCGCGACGCCTTCTCGTCGTCGTAATGGTCGTAGATGGAGGCTTCGCGCTCGTAGTGGTAGACGTGGTGCTTGGCTTCGAGAAAGTCCATGACGACGTCCTGGCCCTCGGCCGAGAGGGACGTGAAGAGCGCGTTGAGCTGGCGCATGAAGAGGTCGAGCTGGCGCCGGCGAAAGTCGGGCGAGTCCTTCCCAAAGCCAAACGACTTTTCGGGAAATGGGAGCTTCGCAACCCACTTCTTGTCCGTCTTGCAGAGCGTTGTGAAGAAGTCGTGGTACTTGGAGTACCGGATCGGGAGTTCCCAGTAGTCGGTACCGTTGTCGACCGTCGTAATGTACACGGTCGTTTTCGACGACCGAAGCACTTCGTAGCGGGGCACCTCGACGTTGCGCATGGTCCGGATGCTCGAGGCGCGCCGGCGCGTGAGGCGGCTTTTTCTATGGAGGAGTTGGTTGAGCGCCATGCGAGTACGTAGTTGGCGTGGCGAAAAGCAGAGTGCAGAATTGCGCTCGTGTCTTTTGCAATGGTCATAGACACGTACCCGGCGGCGCGTGCTTCTGCAGACGTGGCAGGGAGGAGGCGGCGCGAGAGAAACCGCACGGGTGCAAGGAGGCTACTGGTGCTGTGGCGACTCGACCGCTCGGTCAACGAATGGGCCATGTGTCACTCGAACAGACGTTGCAATTATGACGATTGCCGCATGCGCGCTTGACCATCGTACTTAATCGAGTTTGCCCTTTGCCACTCATTCCCTCACCCCTCGGCCGAACGACCACAATGCAAGCGTGATACGGTCTGCCAAGGGATTCTTCCCTTGCTGTCTGCAGACCACTACGGTCGACTGCATGGTCAACGTAGAACGGTCATAACGCTTCTTAGCGCTGCAGCGTGCTTGGATTGCACTGTATCTTGGCGCTCGTGGATCGTCTCCGCTCGACAAACGACGAGAGCGGAGAGAGGGATGTTTGTGGGGCGCGGCCATTTCGTTATCACAGAGGAAGACGAGAGCGTACAATAATTGTAGTAAAGGCTAAGGACACCTGCATCGAGTCAACATCGAGCTCGGATGTTGACCATGCCACGCTTTGGCGCCACGGGCCTGTATATCGAGGTCACTAAAGCGAGGTTATTGTCCAGCGGGTGGTCGGCAGGGGCTTGATAGGCTTGCCGCACGACTGCGGTGTAATTGGATGCATGACGTCGCGATCCAGCGTGTGTCGTCTCGGCGGCGAACGACCGAACGTCCCATCCCGCTGCGGGCCCCTGATAGGTCCAGATAAGTTCGTTCGGACCCGACATTTGTACGTACACAGCGTACACATGGCATACATACATCAAGTACAAGCGTACATCTGTATTGTATGCTTGTGGACGAGACAATGCGGCAGGTCCCGGCTGGGTCGTGTACATCGCTTTTTTCGCAGCGTCCAGTGGCTGCAGCGTGTTTGAGTGGCGACGGCCCATGGACGCGTGGCGGCGTCCCGTGCCGGCCTCGACAAGTGATCGTACCAGACAGATGCAGCGGCGGGCGCGGCGTCCATGTGGCCTCCTACGCCTCTTTATGGTGGCGACGAGCAGCTTTGTTGCAAAGGATCGCCAGGACATGATGCAGTACCTAGCGTCGCGTCGTCGTCTCGGTTCCTTGACGCTCAAAGATCGAGCGGTCAAGCCAGATACGAGGTTCAAGAACCCGCGACACCGATCGCAGTTGCCGCGAAGATGAAGGATGCGCACGGGCCTTGCCATAAACACGCACAGCACGCTCCTTCAACGAGGTTCTGTCCGTTGCCGTAGGTTCAGAGGCATGTGATTTTTGTCGCTAAAAAATGATTTTCAAACGATGATTGCGCCGAGTTCTTATTGCTGAATAGGGAGCGTAGCGAATCAGTGTGCATGGTACGCTGCTATGGTGGTGTGCATACCACCGACCATCACCACCAACGTCTATTATCTACACTGTGTCGAGCCGTCGTTGGTATACCGGTGGTTGCAAGCGTCGGGCTTGCTGCTGTAGCTGAATTTTCAACATCTCGTTTTGGGTGACCTGGCTCGCTACCCAGATTCGATGAACTGTGCGGAAGCGGCACGAAGGTGGGCCTCCGACCTCTTGATCGTGCTTGATGACGCACTGGAAGCTTACTCTGAACAAGGTGATCGCAGCGTTGGCCTTCCGCGGACCAGTCTGGCGCCAGCAGACACGGCGTATTGGATAGATCCATCCGACGACACGACAACGCACGCGCTTGGTGTTCAAGTGGATGGTTGGAACGCCACAAAATGCCGAGTTCATAGAATGCGAGTACTATGCATGCCACCCTACTCCGTAGAAGTACATACGTAGAGTGCGTAGCGACCTCGGTACAGTACCTGCAAGCACACGAGATCCATGGGCGGAGTCATGGACACTTGGATGGTCGCGGCCGGATATCCGGATAATCCGGATACCGCATCATTGCTGCACACCCAAACGAGGCCAGCACAGTAGCCAGACGAGCGTCTTGCAACTGCACGTGCGTTCGATCGAAGAGCTGTTCGAAGGCTCCTAGCGTCCTTGCAAGACTGCTGGTTTCCAGCACGACACAAAGATATGTTGTATGGTCCTACCTTGTTCAGTGCTTGGCGCGTAGCTACTGCTTGCATCCACGGCGCAGTCTGGTGCAACCTACCTACCGGGTACTTTGACTAGTCCATGCGCTGACTCGTACCTCAAAGCATCACCCGTCGCTGCAGTCGGCCGCTTGAAGTATCTCGAAAGGTTGCGGCGCGCCAAAGAGCCGACAGTGCGCAATCGCTCGACGAACCGTGTCGTCGTGCATGGTGCATGGATCTTGCAAGCTGATATTTGTACAACGGACTACGGCCTTATTGCGCAGCGGATTGCGAGCTCGTTTCGACTGCGAAAGAAAATCCATTGGAATGCAAAACCCTCTCTATAACAAGTTTAGGAAAGGATTCGTACGAACCCAACCATGTCGAGTCACCTAACCTGTTGAAGGAAGCAACCCTTGTAGTATCATAAATGTATAGTATCATAAATGTATAGTATCATAAATGTGAAAAATATGACCCATCGAGTGCCCGTGGCTACTGGGAACGACGGTTTCACACGTCGGTTCATGTGAAACCGCCCTCACGTTGCGTGCGTTTAGACGCAGCGATGGACACGGTCAAGGCGCCGAAAGCGCTGCTCCACGAAGATGCCATGACCAAAAAGATGGAGGGCGACGTCCACGTCCGGCGCGGCGACTATGAGAAGGCGATCATTTGCTACAACAAGGCGTGTTTTATTAGCCCCGACGACTATACCCTCTACGCGGCACGCGGGTCGGCGTACGCCAAGCTCTGCGACTTCAAGGTCCGATCGTCATCATGCACTCGATCGCTACACATGTCTAGTCGGCCATTGGCAACTTTAAGAAGCTCCTCTCGCTCCAAAACAACCCGCCCCAAGCCATCAAGGAAGAGATCGCAGCTGTCTTCAACGCCCACGTAAACTTATTGACATCATTTCTTTCTCTCGTACAAGGTACAAGAGGATTTTCTCTAGGGCTACTCGTTCCTTCTCGACAAAGAGTACTCGACCGCGATCGTCTATCTGACGGATGCAGTCGCGCTTGACGCGCTCCAGGCCAACTACTGGCTCCATCGGTGCCTCGCGTACTTGGGCCTCGCCCTCTGGACGAAGGCGCTCAAGGACATCGACCACGCGATTTGCATTGATGCCAACGATGCCGACATCCTCGTGCTGCGCGCCAAGCTGCATTGGAAGCTCGGGCTCATTGATAAGGGCAACACCGACATTGCACGGGCCTTTAAACTCTGCCCCAACCACCCCGAGGTCCTCTTGGATACTTCTTTGGGAACGAAGACGACGACGACGTACGCGTAGGTGCTGGATTTTGAGCGGAAAATGTGGCACCAGTCGCAGCATTTACACGACATGGCGTGCCGCCACATTTTGGGCCGCGACTTCGCCAAGGCGCTCGACTGCCTCGACTCGTGCATCAAATTTAACGCCGAGGACCCGAAAGTGCTCATCTTGCGCGCCTCTGTCTTTCGCGAGCTTGTACATGACAAGTTGTACACTACAGGTTGCTGACAATCGGTGCATGGCTAGCGGGACTACCGCGCCGCGCTCGCGGACGTTGAGCGCGCATCCCGGTGCTTCTTTGGCAAGCAGCTTGGCGACGAGCTCGACCAACACATGCGAACGGAAGAGCACCCCGAGATTAGCCGGCAGCGCAACCTCATTCTCAACGGTACCCTACATAGTCCGTTGGATCCTCTCTCATTTAATGTCAAGACATGGCGGTCATGCACATCCAGGCCGGCGAGTTCGAAGCGGGTCTCACGGCCATGAACCAGGTACACTCGGTCGGCGCGAATGATGCCAAGTTGTACATCATTGTTGTTGTACAGGCGATCGCGTCCGAGACGATAACGTCGTCTCGCTTTGAAGGCACGACGATCGACTACCGGTACCACGTCAACCGCGGCGACTGCTACCGCGCACTCGGGAAGCTCCAAGCGGCGCTCGCCGACTACAACACGGCGCGGGAGCTCCAGCCGACGGACACGGAGATCCACACACGCATTGCAATGATCCGCTACCAATTTGGGCTCGAGCTCTTCAACCGCGCCGCGTTCGATAAGGCCGAGGTTGAGTTTTCGTCGGCGATCCGACACAACCACAAGGTGCCTGCGTTCTTCATTCGGCGCGGCGACTGCTTTCGGTACATGGACCAGAGCCAGCTAGCGTTCCAAGACTACGTCGCGGCCCAGCGCTTGGCGCCAGACGACGCCGAAGCCAAGGTACTCGTTCTCTAGCACCACCTTTCCTCGTTGACTTGTACACTACGACTAGGTCAAAGTGTCTCAATATGCCCAATTTCATGCGAGCGACCACGTGGTCGCGCCACGTCACCACGCACAAACAACGACGACCCAGAAACCGACACGCGTCGAGCAAGCGTGGCGCGGCGCCGTCCAGAAGGACAAGGCGTACAAGACCCTGCGCAACCAAAAGCCGGACCTCACATCGCCGTCGAAAGACCGGATCCAGCCGCTGCCGTCCAAGACGTTTGAAGAGTTCAGTCGCGAGCTGCGTGCATTACAACATTAAAAATCCTTGTACAAGAGTTCGTACCTACAATGACAGATTGACCATTATCGTACGCCAGACGTGTCTCATATATGGTGTACTGTGGAATGCGCTCGTGGGGGATCGGCGAGAGGACAATGTACTTGCCGTGCATCGCGCCCCGAAAAATGACCTCATCCAGATGATGAGCGATAGAGGAACAATTGGGAGGATGCTTACCTCGACCAAGTCGATGCAGTCTTGCTTGGTGTACAAGGCGCCGACAAACTTGGTGTTATCGGGCGTGCTGTAGCATGCATGAAGAGGGCGAGCACACAAGTTGACGGTATACCCAAAGTCGACCTTCATGTGCTGGCCATTGAAGAAGAAGATGGTCGACGGAATCAAGCTCACGTCAAAGTACTGGCAGTAGATCTCGACGTCGACATTGTCCGTGTCGACCGTGTACACTTGCGCCATCTTGGAGAGCTCGACCTCGCAGCGGGCGAGCTACGCGATGGCAGGTGAGCCCATGTCGCCGCGTCGAGACGGCGTACAATGTCGTCCATCTGGAGGCAGACGGCGTCGCTGCTGCGGCCAAAGCGCAAGACCAGCACCTTGTCCTTCGTCCCGCGAATCGCATCGTCGATCGCGGCCTTGGTCGGGAGCGCCTCCAGCAAGTACGCCATCGCTCGCTTTCGGACATGTCCGAATTGAGCTGAAAAGCCGAATTTAGACCCTGATTTTGATCAGTTTAGGCACACACACGGTGAACAAACGTGGCAGCAGCAGCTGGCAGCACCGTTAGCACACGATCTGGGATCGACTTTAGACCAGCATCCATCGTTGCAGCAATGCAGACACTCACAACTAGTACCAGGCACTGCTAGACACTACTACTACAGAAGGACAGGGTGTGCGTCCGTAACGAGCTGCCGTACGAGGGGCGAGCAAGTTGAAGCTTTGGTGCTAGATTCGACACGGCGCTCGTCTCCCGCTGCTAACCTCCAACTCGGGCCTCCACCTCGGGCTTTGTATGTGGCGGCCAATGCGGCGGGGCGTGGCAATCGAATCGCCAACGCCAGGTGGCCACCACGCTCGTGCATCGCGCGGTATTAGCCGCAGCAGCCATCGAGAAGGCCTCTACACCCACGTTTCCAACGAAAAAGAAACCTGCCCGCCTTGTAGCATCGCCATCAAACACAGGACCAAGAGAGACGCCTCTGAACGACTGTAGTACAGAGGTTGCTTCCCATCGCATTCGGTGGACAGGTATATATCGCACGGTAGGAGCGATCGGTCAAGCAGACCTCCATCCGACCAATACAATGGCCGTCTCTGCTCTCACTAATAACGTTAGACACTCGACGCGCGCCGACCAGCGCTTTCCACTGACTCTGTGGTGCGCTCTCTGGAGCCGCCCGCCATTTGGTCGGCGCTGGTTTCTTCAACCGGTTGGGTGGTCGCAGTCTCTTTAACCGCGACGCTATAGCCGTCGCGGTCGTTGATCGCGTCGAACCAGTAGCCGTAGGAGTAGCACTTTCTGCGCCGTCGTTCTCCAGTCGCAGCAGCGTCCGTCGGGTCCTCCCACGCTCTACCTCGTGCTGTTGCCAAGAGATTGGACTTGTGTATCACGGAGAGCGGGTCGTTTTTAATGTGAAACATTTTATTCGATCTGACGGTTTGTATGCGTGCGTGCGCATTTCAATACCGTGTAGACGCAAAACACGCGTGGGTAGAGACTATGCAGATTCGCGGCTGTAATGGGCTGCGCCGTGGCAGTAACAAGCGCTCAGTTGCGAATTCACGCCTGACTACGTACACTCGTACTAGTACTTACGACTGAAACGATGATGACGATCAAGTCTACCGCCCTTGCCTTCCTCGGCGCCGCCGCGCTCGCCGCCGCCTCGGACGTCACCGTCAGCGTCAACGGTGTCGACCGTGTCTTTACGGTCCATGGCCCGTCGCCGTGCTCGGGCGACGACCCGACCCGCGTCGGCATGTGCCCGGGCCCGCAGGAATTTCTGCACTACGGCTCGTGCTGCGTGCAACTGCCGCAGCGAACGACTGTCGTCATGGGCTGCATGCCGCTGCGGTCGCCTGTCGACACGTGCGATGCGCTTGCCGCGTCGCTTGGCCACCCGTCGGTGCCGTCGACGACATCGGAGACGGCCGCCCCGGCGACGCACACCGCCATCACGACGCCTTCGCCATCGGATGCGTCCATGCCCGCGCCGTTGGATGCGACCACGCCTGCGCCTACGGATGCGACCACGCCTGTGCCATCGGATGCAACCACGCCCGCGCCCTCGGATGCGACGCTCCTTGCCGATGAAACGCTGGCGCCCGAGCCGACGATCGACGCCGCGCTGACCCTCAACGGTACGCGCGTCCAAAGCCAAGCCATGACCGACAACAGCAAGGCGGGCGCCAGCAACGCGAACGCTGGTGCGGCGAGCACGATGACCACGATGGCGCTCGTGGTCGGCTGCTGCGCCGCCGCGCTGGCCGTTGTCGGCGGCGTCCTCGTTGCGCGCAAGAAGAACGAATCTGCGGCGATGGCCGCATCGCCCAACACGCCGCCGCAGCCGATGAGTCTCCCCGTCGGCTACGGCGACGAGAGCCCGATCGATGAGGACTCGCTCACGCCCTTGAGTGCTGTCGTGTGCATGTAATAATCCGTAATAATGAGTTTCAAACCTTTTTATCTAGTACGTCAAAGCTTTTGTTTCAAGTGCGTCGGCGAGATAGGTCGCATCGCGTCGGGCGGCCCAGATGCGGGCGAGCCGTTCGTGCAACGACTCGGGCCGGACCGGGTTTGACGCCTCGAGAAACCGCACGACGCCCCGCAGGCGCGGCGCCAACGCGGCGTTGGTACCTCGCAGACTCGCAAAGAGTGCCGCGAGTAAGGACGGAAGCGCATCGGGCGCCTCCGGCATGCGCGACTGCGAGAGACGCACGAGAAACTCGAGAAAGCCGTAAAACGTGAGCCACGCCGCACAGACAAGCGTGCTCTCGTCGGGCACGGCGAGCTGGCTCGCGAGGTAGAGGCGCTGGGCGGTGCGGAGCGCGTCTTTCGTGGGCTTTTCGGGCACGAGGCCGCCGTCGCGCAAGAGATCGATCGTCCGCGCAAAGTCCAGAAACGACTTGGTCTTGATCACACTGCGCGCGTGCGTCTTGGGCAGCGAGCGGGGAGTCGCGTACGCTTCAAAGACTGCGCGGAGCGTCGGGAGGTAGCACTCGAGGACATCCTCGGTGCCTTTTGTGTAGAGGACTTTGGACCGAAAGCTGTCGCCGGGCGACCGAAGTGCAAACGGCAGCACGTGGTGCATCAACAGCGCTTGAAACGACGCGCCAATGTCGAGACCGACAGCAGCTTGTTGGCGGCGGCCCGGCACGTGGCCGAACCGAAGACGCGCGATGCGTACGAGCGCCTCGAGAAATTCGTACCGGGCGAGGCCTTTGCTCACGCCCGTCGCGACAAACCCGAGCTCCGAGAGGTGCGCGTTGACCTCGTAAAAGACACGGTCCACGTCGACAGGTTTACAAAACGCAGCATCGT
This sequence comes from Saprolegnia parasitica CBS 223.65, assembly GCF_000151545.1. Taxonomy (NCBI): domain Eukaryota; phylum Oomycota; class Saprolegniomycetes; order Saprolegniales; family Saprolegniaceae; genus Saprolegnia; species Saprolegnia parasitica. The sequence continues at coordinate 59,656 of NW_012156480.1, read as the reverse complement.
ACACCTCGCAGTCCTACTCGAGTCAGAAAGTACATCCGATTCCCAGATTGCACTTTGTCGAAAAAGGCAATGTCCACAATCAACGTACGGTGCAAAACTGAATAAACGCGCGCTGGTGCAGCGAAAAGCCGTGAATCGTCTCCGAGAGGCTGCGCGGCAGTGTCTGGGACGCGTAGTAGTGGTAGATCTCAATCAGGTCTCGGTAGTGGGCCTTGGCCAGCGCCTGCAAGTGCTGCTGTTGCTTCTCCCGCTTGACCACTTTGCCGATGCGCGACCGGTCCCAATCGTGGGCGACGGCGCGGGCGAGGACGCTGTCCGTGTCATACATCGCGCTACATGGGTAGTCGGACTGCCGGGCGAGGAAGAGCGACTGTTGCATCGACCACGCTGAAACGAGTGCCGTGGGGTCGTGCTCGATGGGGCTCCAGCGCGGATACGCCCACGTAATCAGGCTGGCCGCACCAGAGCTCAAGGTTGCCTTTGACGTCGTCACCGTTGTCTTGGGGCGCGAAAAGTAGTACTCGATCGGTGTCGGTGGCACCATCCGATGCCGCCGCAAGAAACTCTGATCCGCATCGACCTTGCTCATCGCGTCGCCTACGAGCCCACGTCACGGACCAGACGATATTCTACCTCGGAACTGATCGATCGACAGGCACAGCGACGCGGCTTCGACACTGGGCGCGTTGAGCGGCTGCCACGTAAACGTAAACGCATGCTCCCGCCTACGAGTGTCGGAGATTCGGCACTCTTTGTTACGACGAGGTACCAGCCACTGCAGAGCCAGCAGTTGATGTCGTTTGTGGCCTTGTCCAAGGTGATGTTGGCGCCAGCGTCGCGCGTATAGTGGTCGAACCGGAGATGCTGCTGGGCGTCGACGATCGCGACGTCCGACTGCAGATGCAGAATCACCGTGTAGTTGTGTCGGAGGCCCGACTCGAGGAGCTTGAGGTCCTCGACACTAAAGTTATTGGCTTCGAGCACCAAGTGGTGCAAGTCCGTGTTGCGCCGCAGCATCAAGCTAAAGTTGGCGAGCGCTTGGAGGCGCGACGCCTCGCCCGCCGACCCCAGCGGGTTCCAGCTCAAGTCCAGGTCTGCGAGCCCCATGTTTCTCTTCAAACCGTCGGCTAGACTGTCGAGGCCGAGCCCCTGCACGTTGTTCCAGCGCAAGTTGAGGCGCTTTAGCACCCGCGTACGCATGAGCGTGCGGCCGAGCGGTACGATCGCGCCATGCCCAAGCTTGTTGTAGCTCAGGTCGAGCGAGACAAGACAGGTCTCGTCCAGTTTCGAGACGAGGGGCACAACATGGCGGTCCATCAAGTGGTTGCCCGCGAGGTTGAGGTGCACGAGCTTGGACACGTTCGACGTGAGCTCGGTCGTGATAGCTTGGATGCCGACAGGCCCGATATCATTTTCGCTCAGATCGAGACTCGATATCGCGGTCGTGGGGAGAGCGGTCATGAGATCGCGGACGGCATCGCTACGCAGACCATTCTTGGCGAGGGCGAGGCGGGAGACCTCGTTTCCGTGGGCGAGTCGACTCGCCAGAGCAGAGGCGCTCGCATAGCCGTGACAGCGGTCCGTTAGATCCAAGTCCACAGCGAGCGACAGTGGCTTGGGCACCGTGAGCACCTGCGAGCACCGCTTGAGGTACGCCCGCTGCGACTGATGCGCGCGCGCAGTCGCCGACGCTTCGCCCGCACGGCAGATCGAATAGAAGGTCCACGCGTCCTGCTCGGCTGCCGAGAGACGTCGCGGCTCGTGTAGCTTGTCGGGCGGAACATTGTGCAGCGTGGGCGGCAGCTCTGGCAGCGATAGCGCTGGCACAACACTAGTTTCGACCAGAGGCTCGGAGGTTCGAAGCTCCATTGAGGTTTCTACCGTGCTCTCGGGCGCCACTACAATGGCATCGAGGGGCTCCGCAAACGCCGATACGACAACGGACGGTGTATCGTCGTCGTTGGCCTCCACTGAAGAGCCTTGGACGCTCTCGGTTGGTATCCCGTGGTAGTGCGATGGTGCACACGACGCGGCCTGCTCATGCGCACGCCCGGCGCCTTGCTTTGCCGTCCTTGTGCTATGCAGCATGCCGTTTTCACGACAGCGCCGCGCGGTCGGCGGTCGACTGAACTTGGGGCTACTCGGTGCACGCGTGCGACGGGCGGTCTGCGGGCGCGACGGCGTCGTCGTCGACTCGTTGCTGCGACTTGACCGGGCCGTTTGGGGCCGTTTGGGGGCCATGATATCAATGCGGGACGTGTCGGTGCTCCACATCCATAGCTTGGAGCGCTCGAACGGTGGCACATACTCGGCGCGCGGCCGCAGCATGCTGCCTGTCCAACGCTGAAACTGACGTGGCAGCGCAAGTGCGCCGCTCCCATTAAGTGCGCTGTCCTGTCTACCCGCTGAAGTACGAGCGCACTTTGCAAATGGGCGGCAACGGGCCGGTGCTTAAATTCGGCATATGCCATATTGCATTCGGTGGAACTCGCGACCGTCGCGCGCCCACCCCATACGAATGTACATTGGGATATAAACGTGCTGGGCAGGCTAGCGAGCATGCTGGCATGTGGGACGCCGTCTCCGCGTCGGCCCGCGCGAGGAGGTACGGCTATGGCGTCCTGGAGGTGGCACTTGCCGCGCCACCGCCGCCGGCTAATTTTGGCGCGAACGGTTTGGCCGGTTTTGTTAACCGGATGGCCATTTCCCGTTTGGCCCCAGAAGACAGAAGATGGTGGCCCTCACGCCCAACGCGGTCCAGATGCTCCACTCGCGGCAGAGCCCGGATGGCTTCCAGCCATGGCTCCAGCTCATCGACATCAAGAAGATCCCGTCGGCCTCGGGCAAGGGCGGCGACCGCTACCGCCTCGTCCTCTCGGACGGCCAATACTACATGAGCGGGATGCTCTCGTCGCAGCTCTCGAATGTGCGCGCGTCGCCTGAGGCCATGCAGCTAACGTGCATGCTGTAGGCCACGGAAGATGGCACGCTGAGCATCAACTGCTTTGTCCAGCTCATGGACTACGTCGGCAACACCGTCCAAGGCCGCAAGTGCGTCGCCACCCCACGATCCCATGCTTGCTCATGCGACCGCCTAGGATTTTGATTTTGCTCGGCCTGGGCGATGTGCATCCTGGCTACGAGCGCATTGGCGCCCCCGAAAGCATCGAAAAGGCGGGCTCGGCCCCGGTCCCGGCACCGACTTATGCTGCACCGACGTATGCTGCGCCGACGTACCAGGCCCCGTCGTACCAAGCGCCGGCCCCGGTGCAGCAGCCGTCGTACTTGCCGCAGGCCGCGCCGGCCCACACCCCGGCGACGACAATGACCCGCAATCCGTATGCGGCGCCGGCCATGAACAAGGCGCCGGTCGTGCGCGAGGACCCCAACATGCGCATCTCGGACATTGCGTCGTTGAACCCGTACTCGGGCGGTCGGTGGACGATCAAGGCGCGTGTCACGGCGCGGGCGCCCGTCAAGAACTGGACGAACGCGCGCGGCCAGGGCAAGCTCTGCAGCTTTGACCTGCTCGATGCCAAGGGCGGCGAGATTCGCGCGACGCTCTTCAACGACGCGGTCGACGCCTTCTACGACCGGCTCGTGCCCAACGGCGTCTTCTTCTTCTCGGGCGGCAAGATCAAGATGGCCAACCGCAAGTACTCGGCCATCAACAACGACTACGAAGTGACGTTTGACGCGTCCTCGGACATTGTCCCTGCCGGCGAAGACCATGCGATTCAGGCGGTGCAGTACAACTTCAAGCCGGTACCTCTCTCTCTCACCATCGTCTTGTCTCGTGGCTCAGACACGTCCCGTAGATCACATCGATCGAGTCGGTCCCGCCCGAGTCGACGATCGATATGATTGGCATCGTCAAGACCGTCGCGCCGTGCGCCGAGCTCACGTCCAAGGCAGGCAAGCAGCTGCAGAAGCGTGACATTACCATGGTCGACGACACGCTCGCCGAGATCAAGGTGACGCTCTGGAGCGAGCGCGCGCAGGACCCGACGTGCGACACGTGGGTCGACCAAGTGCTCGCGATCAAGGGCTGCCGCGTCTCCGAGTACAACGGCCGCTCCATTGGCACCTTTAGCAGCACGGGCTTCGTGCTCAACCCGCCGCTGCCCGAGTCGGCGCGGCTCCTCAACTGGTACCGCGGCGGCGGCGCATCGACCGCGACCAAGTCGCTGAGCGTCGGTGGCGGCGGCGTCAGCGCGGGCATGGGCACCTTTGACCAGCGCTCGTTGGTGACGGACATCAAGGACCGTCGCCTTGGGTACGGCCAAAAGCCTGACTACATTACGCTCAAGGGCGCCGTGAGCTACATCAAGCACGATGCGAACGTGAGCTACCAGGCATGTCCCAAGTGCCAGAAGAAGGTGGTGCAGGACGCAGCGCGCAACTACAACTGCGAAAAGTGCCAGTCGTCGCTCCCGACGTGCGAGAACCGGTACATCTTGTCGCTGGTGCTCCAAGACAGCGCGGGGAGCACGTGGGCGTCGGCGTTCAACGACCAGGGCAAGATCATCATGCAGGGCAAGACGGCCGACGAGCTCTTTGAGCTCAAGGACGCTAACGTGAGCTTGTACGAATCGCTCTTCAAGGCCGCGCTCTTCAAGACGTACCTCTTCCGCGTGCGCTGCAAGGCCGAGCCGCACATGGACGACCTCCGCGTGAAATCGCAGATTGTCAACCTCGAGCCGCTCAACTATGTGCAAGAGTCGGCCGAGCTCCTCGACGCGATCGCCAAGTACACCTAACCACTCGTCCTATTCCGTGTCTACTTTTGTGCCTCCATTTTGCTCCGACTCTGGCATTGGGGATGCGAGGACAGACCCTCCTACGCTGGCAAGTAACCTCCCCTTGACGTCGATCGATAGTGTCAATGGCCCCCTTCCGGGCTGTCCAGATGGATGGCTGTTGCAATCTGGGGCTGACCAAGCACATGCCTCGAGCCTCGTGGTCTTGCGGGCCACGACGGGCACGGTCACGCCCGCGTTGTGTCTGGGGTTAGGTCAAGCCATGCCCGGCCAAGATAGCTGGAGAGTTCTGACTCCAGGATGCTTGGTCCATGTAGTCTGCGTGCATGGTCTAGACTGTATAGCGCACGTGCCAGGTAGGGTAGATACATTCTCTCGGTAGCCAAAGGGCCCATCGGCACTACCAGTTCTTCTCGATTCACAGTGCTATGCAGCGAAGCCAGTTCGAACTCCGCCTTCGTGGAGCAACGCAATACAATTGAATTGCCTGCTTCCTGGTCCCGTCGCTGGAGTCTTAACGTTGTACTAGTACTGACGACCGCCACACCTGTCGCCACGGCGCCGACGAGGAAAGGCCATCGTCTTAAATGCATCAAAACGTAGGTAGGTTGCCAGAGGTCAAGGGATATGACATCCCATGGACAACGCCATTGGGACACCGCTGCCCGTCCCACGGCCACGCACCACCTGCAGGCTTTAAAGACAACATCTGTGCGAAGTGGAAGGCGACGTGTTAGATGCATGGAGCATGGTCAACAACTTCACATCTTTTAGCACAGAGACGCCTAGTACGTGACGACCGCGCGGAGGCAGTTGCCGCTCTTGAGCGCCTTGATCGCGTCGTTGATCGTGTCGACGCCCTGGAACGTGTGCGTGATAAAGTGATCTGTGCCGTACCATAATGCTAAGGGGTAGGGGTGCCAACATGGTAGGTCTTACCAATGGGCAGCTCGCCGGCCATCGACTGCTCGACAAGCTTGGGCACTTGGCTCCGGCTCTTGTAGCCGCCAAATGCCGTGCCCTTCCACGTGCGCCCTACGGATCGTCTGCATACAAAGGTCTCTTGTACGAAAATGAACGCACCCGTGATGAGCTGGAACGGCCGCGTCTGGAGCTCGTGGCCGGCCGACGCGACGCCAATGACACAGCTCTGCCCCCAGCCGCGATGCGATGCTTCCAGCGCCGCCCGCATGACCTACATACAGCACATGCGGATGGCACCACGAGGGCGCACATGTGCAGTACCTCGACGTTGCCCGTGCAGTCGTACGTGTAGTCGATGCCCCACTTGGTCTTTTGGACCAAGACGTTTTGAATCGGCTCGTCGAGCGCCGTGGGATCTACGAGCACATGGAATATGCTAAGGATGATGTGGAAGGTGCATGTTGGCTGTACCGAGGCAGTCGGTAGCGCCAAGCGACGTCGCCATCTCAAACTTGGACGGGTTCGGGTCAATGGCAAAGATGCGCGTGGCGCCTGCAATCTTGGCCGCTTGGATGACGGCCAAGCCGACGGCACCAAGGCCAAAGACGGCGACCGAGCTCCCGGGATGGACCTTGGTCGTGTTGAAGACAGCACCTATCGCAGCAGCCCGAGCGTTCACATCCCTCCTTGGATATACCGTGAACACAGTACCAAAGCCTGTCGAGACGCCGCAGCCAAAGAGACACATCTTGTCGAGTGGCGCCGTCGGGTCGATCTTGGCTGCCGAGATCTCTGCAATCACAGAGTACTCGGAGAAGGTCGAGCACCCCATAAAGTGGTAAATTGGCTCGCCGTTGATCGAGAAGCGCGACGTGCCATCGGGCATGACGCCCTTGCCCTGCGTGCCCCGGATCTCGGGGCACAAGTTGGTCTTGGGCGACTCGCAAAAGATGCAATCCGACTACAAGCGCCTCGTGAGACAAGCCCATGCGTCGCGGTCGTACTACCTTTTGGCACTCGGGCGTGTAGCACGGGATGACATGGTCGCCCGGCTTGACCGACGTCACACCAGGCCCGACGCTCTCGACAATGGCGCCAGCCTCGTGGCCCAAGATGCACGGGAAGAGGCCCTCGGGATCTTCGCCCGACAGCGTGTACAGATCCGTGTGGCAGAGCGCGTTGGCGATGACCTTGACGCGGATTTCGCCGGCCTTGGGCGGCGCCACGTCGACCGTCTCGATCGAGAGGGGCTGGTTGGGCTTCCATGCCACCGCAGCCTTGCACTGGATGACCTTGCCCGCCGTCGAGCTCATGTAGCGCGCCAGCGATGGGCGCACCATGCGCTGCGCGAGGCCAACCGCTCGAAGCATGCTGACCAAGATCTTGGAGAATGATGATGGGCGATCCACACGTCAACGTCCGGATACCAGCGTCGGGATAACAAGGTTGTCCGGATAAAGATTTGCCGTCTGCTTCAAGTGCGAGCTGCCAGCTCATAGCTGAGGACCGACCATGTATCGATGCAATGGACTGGTTGCCCGCATGGATCTCCCGGCGTGTAACTTGAGCGCTCGTGGCCAGCTACATCCTGACCTTGTTACAACAGAGTGGAGAGACGTCTAGAGTAGCAACTTACTATGCATTCATGATTAAGGACCAAGGGCCTTGCCAAGAACGGCAGGACGACTCCACGAGACGACGCCGGTCCGGGTATTGTGGTAAAAGTAAGCGCCAGACGTTGGATCCAAAATGGCCACGTAGGCTTCTTGCGCCATCCTGCGCAGGCGGGCGCGCGCCTGGTGGACCCGCACCCGGCGTTGCACGTACGACGCCGCATCGTCGAGCGAGAAGCCTCGTATGACATGCAGTCGTTGCTGGCGCGCCGCCGCGTCTTCGTCGGACGCCAGTTGCGCAAACGACCGTGGCGTGAGCAGCTCCGCGTCGTCGATGCACCTCGGCTTGGTCCACGTCACGTGCTTGGTCTTGACGTTGTAGTAGTAGTGTCGGCCGAGACTTGGCTCATAAATCTTTTGATAGACGCGCGAGAGGAGACGTCGCAGGTGGCGCCGAGCCACCGCGCACCGCAGCATGCGCTGAATCATGCTGGCGGCGACATGCGGCGTCAAGGGCCGGCGCCGCGGCGCTTCGAACTCTTCGCTACCCAAGAGCTTAGGCTTGGTCCACGACGTCGTCTTGGTCTGCTTGTTGTAGTAGTAGAAATTGCCTGCGCTCATACTGTGACCCATGAGCCAAGATTAAGGGAGGGTACCTGTCATGGGGTCTTGGAGCTTGACATAGACGCTCCGCAGGAGCCGGCGCATGGCCTTGCGGGCGCGCATGGACCGAAAGGCGCGTTGAATGTACAGTGCGGCGTCGGCTGTGCACAGCTTGCGTCGCCGCTTGGGACTGCTGCTCTGCAGTGCTTTGGGTTTGTCCCACCGGACTTGGTGGGTGCGTTTGTTGAGGTAGTACCTAGAAGCAAGTCTAAGCACAGCATTGGAGAGTGCCCTGGCGTCGTACACTTGACCCGACGTTGGGTCGACCATCTCGGCGTAGATGCTTTGAATCATGAGCTTGAGTCGGTTCCGCGCCTTCCGGACCTTCCACATGTCTTGGATCTTGCGCACGGCGATGGCTTGCGGCAAGTTGCGCACGCGAAGCTGCGTCTTGACATCGTGCATGAGCTCTCTAGCGTGCGCTCGCCGTTTTCGACGCCTTTCGTAGACGGTTGATACCGAATGTTGTGGTCGATCGCCTTCATGTCCTTGAAAGCTTTCTCAACGTGCTCATCCCGGTTGTTGTCGCGTGTCGTCTTCGTCGACGACGCGAGAAACGACGTCGTGTGGCCAAGCAGCAGCTCGAGCTCTTTGTAGTCCTGTGCCATCTTGTGCCTACGGTTCGAATCTAATGCATTGCGTTCGGCAAGGAGACCGTACCGGGCGAGGTGGGCGAGCCACTGCTTCTCTTCGTCCAGCTCTATGCACGGTTGGATGCATACAGTATGGCGATCAACTGGCTCACGCACCGTCGTCCTCGAGCAGGCTCCACGAATGCTCCATGCGCACGGCCGGGTGACGAGCATCAAAGCACGCATCGCAGTAGAGCCCTGTCTTGGTCGGGTCGAATCTAGCCGCGATGGCTCGCGTCCTGGCTACGAGACATCGTAGTCGTACTTGGTGCAGTGGTAGCACTTGCGCGTCGCCTTAGCCTGCTTGCAGACGATTTGAAAAGCGCACGTTCGTGGCTCGATCTACGCATACGATGAGCAACATTGTCTTATTGTCCATATCCCACCAGCGTCTTCAACTGGACGTCGCTCAGGTGCGGCTGCGCTTGCCATAGCCGCCGCCGGTCGCCACCATCTTGTACGACAGGTACGAGCGTTGGCGACGGCGGTCGCAGCTTACTGACGCTGCGCAGCGGCGCACTACTTCGGTGCACGGGCTCACCAAAGAGGTCGTCGGGCCACGAAGGGTACGTTGCCATGCTAATAATAAATTCAGACAAGACCGAGCCTCGATGCGGGTGCTGGTCGTGAACGGATATGCGTCCCGAGACGACCCGCCCGCCAAGTATGCGCAGTTCAAAGCGGCGGTCAAGGCAGCGTTGACGACCTTGCACGTGCACGATGTGGTTGCACCGCTGATTTTGGTACGACGCGGTGCTCGCTTTTGTCTACCTTTCGAAGACGACTCTTGTTGGTACAGGAGCGACACCGGAGTGAGCTGGATGCGTTCGTGTACGAGATGCACTCGGTGACCGCGGACCCGGAATCCATTACCCGCTTTGACCAACTGGACTTTGTGTTTGTGGACGGCGACGTGACCATGCCGCCGTGGGCCCCGCCACTTCGCAAAGTTGAGCACGCGTGCCTTCTCGTCCTCAACGCATATCTACTGTAGCTCTGCACGCTGCTCAAGATGTGCATGATGACCGGAAAGTGCTTCTTTGGCGCGGGCGTCAGCGCGGCGATCCTCGCGTACCTCTGCTCGACAGGCGGCGAGCTCTTGCAAGCCGTGAACGGCCACGGCCGCGGCTGCCCCCTCCGGTCGGTGCCGAGCGCCCGCCCCCAAAAACGGTACTGCAACTGCATGGGTAGATCGACCTGTATGAGCTACATGTGTAGACATCAACTCGCACATTGTGCTGCTCGACAGCGAGACAGGCGATTACTTTAGCTACAACGTCCGTCACAATACATGGGAGCCCAAAGGTACGACCATTTCGGTTGATTTTATAATCGATGACATGAGTATGGATAGGCAACACGGGCCTGGTCATGCACACGAGCGATCGGGACCGCCCGTACGGCGCGCGACCGAGTTCTGCGCGTGCAGGCACCCGCAAGCCCAACAACCATACAAGTCCTGTACGTCACTTGGTTTTTTAACCTACCGTGCTGAAATGCGATGCAGGCTTTCGTCTCTAAGCTCGCTGACGTGCAATGCTGCGGCCGCATCGAACAGCGCGCGCACGCGTACCTTAAGGGTCTCGAGCTCTCTCAATTTGTCGTCAACTGTCCGAGCAAGTGGGATCTAGACGAGACGATCACGCACACCAGCGGCAACCGGTATCTTCACACGTGTCGCATTTCCCTCCATGTGCGGACATGGACTAGCTACACGGTGTTTCTCGACAGCCAACGGGGCCCACTGCTCATTGAATTTGGCAACGCGCTCTGTGCCCACTTTACGGTCGCCACGACGTACCCCGCTACATGGTATCATACTCTTTGGCGTGTTTCAAATGGATGGATGGATCGTCTTTCTTTCTGTAGCACGATCCTGGCCAACTATGTCAACGCCAAATTCGACATGATTCGCGTCCACGAACACGTCGACCGCACGTACGTGGCTTCGATTACTGGCGCCGTGCCGACCGAGACGGGCATGCCCACGGGTGCGTTCAAGAGCACGAGCGGTACGCACGTCGACACTGCGTAGCAGCTCGATTGATGCAGGCCTTGTAGTACTGCCCGCCGTGAGTCTCGACCAGACTACAAAAGGTCGAACGTCGCCCAAAAAATGCAAGTCCGTGGCCGTCTCGACGTCCAAGTTACGACCGCGCTCGGCGGCCGCGACCACACAACCGTGCGTCTCAGCGTCTCGATCGTCCATGCATATATTATCGAGATGAGTAGGCCTGTGTACGCCCGACGACTGCACTCGGCGCTATCCCACACCACTGCGGCGCCCCAGCGTCCACCGTCCAATCAAGTGGGTGCCGCTACAATCTCGTTCAAGTGGTCATTTTAAATGCATTAGTCGCCCCCCAAAGCCCCCGCGACGCAAGCCCCTATCTTCACGCTGCCGGTTCGTCGGCTCGTTGAACAAGAAGCCAAGAAGCCATACTGCGCACACGCCAAGTTTGAGAAGCTGCGGCTTCGCGACGCGACACAAGGCGGGTTCTACTCGGTGGTCAACGACGGACCGTACCGCGGCTCGTACGAGCAGCAAGTTATTGACGACGAGGTGCGTCGATGTGCAGGGTATTTAGAATGCTCATGCTGCTTTGCCATGCAGAAAAACAAACTCAAGTGGGTGGGGGGTCCGTTCCGCACCACGTTTGGCCGCGCGTCGAGCCATGAATTCATCGACGACGGGATTCTCGGCCCAGGCGAGCCCTACGACGTGACGCACACGACAGCGTACGTCTTGGAGCCAGAGCGCAACCACCACCAGCACCCGCACATCCGCCCCCAGCCTCGACGAGCGGCCCCCCGACCGTCGACAACTTCGCTTTTGTAGACTCGAACGTCTGGTCTCGCAGTCTATGTACACTATCATAACGATACCAGCCTAGAATGATATCAGTGTTGGCTGGTCGAGAGAACTGTCTAGCATAGCGTCTCAAATGATCATTTTGGGATGATCATTTGGATTTGAAAAACCCTAACCCTCGACACCACCCATCAACATGATCTATCTATCTATCTATCTATCTATCTATCTATCTATCACTCCTCATGCCGAGGATGGCCTGTCCACAGCCCCAAAATAGACGGTGATACGAACCGCTGGCAACTTCAATCATGGGGCGGGCGTCGAACCGCAAGGCAACGAGTCCCTCTGTGGTTCTTAACGCCACCCGCGCCAAGCGACTTTCGCAGCCGCTGCACCCGGCCCTGCCGACGCTAACAGTGACGAGCGTCCTTGCCGAAGTCGATGTACACTTGATGCGCAGCACGATGACCGCCACTCGCGCCGCGACAGCCCCCGCGACTCCGCGCGGGTATATCGCAACACAGGCACTGCAATTGACCGTGATGACGTAGGACGCCCCGGCAGCCGACGACGCCCCGGCAGCCATCGCGGCCCCCAATGGTGCATCCGGCGCCGTCGAAGAAGATCGTAGCCCGCACATTGCCCCGCACCGAGACCGAGCTGGCCATCATGGTAGTCGAACCCACGTGGTTTCTATCCCAATTCGGTTTTTTGCGATAGGCTTTTCAGCATTTGTTTGTGGACCCGCCGGTGGAAATGGAAGGTCGACCGAGCACGCCTCGGCCCGACGACGAGAAGCGATTTGCGACCGTTGCCTCGTTCGTGCCCCCCAAGACGTCTCAGGGTAGGGCTCGTGCATCCAACGTCTGCATTTTGGAATGTCGGATCGTAGACGAGCCATCATCCATTGGCGGCTGGAGCATCAAGGACATGCAGCACAACTATGGCTGGGTACAATATAGTCATGCATGAATCGACGTGGCTCATGCAGAGGATGTAAAAGGGTGGCAAGCAGCAATTTATGGCCCGCCTACGCCAGGTCGACATGACCTCCAAGGCATCCGCGGCGCCGCGCACGGCTGCCACGACCAAGGTCGACGCCGACGCGGTATTTCATTTGTTCAATGTACTCCAATATACTATCACAGAAGCCAGGACCACATCACAGATGACAACATCAAGTGCGCCGACGACTATATCCGAACGTGCTTACAGCAGCACTTGGTGCCCGAGCCGTTCATTATCCCCAAGCGCGAAGCCTGTGCGATCAACTTGGCATATTACGGCGCTGGAAATCGACCGATGGAAGCCCTCTCCAGCTGGTGCGACTCTACAGGCCATCATCTCATCTTGAATGAGTATCATGCCTAGCCTTGGCTCGATCCCCAAGCTGCAATCGCTCATCGTCCGCGAGAACCGTCTCTCGGATATCGCTGTCGCCAACGTGGTCAAGAGCTCGGACTTTCCGCGACTCTTGACGCTCAACGTGTCCAACAACCAAGTCAAAAAGGCAACGGTTGCTGCGCTCAGCATCTATCTCAATGCCCACCACGTCCTCCAAACACTCGTTCTCTCGGACTGCGGGTCCATCTCCCTTTTCTCTATTTTCTCACGAGTATGCAATGCATACTAGGCTCTCGCTGGAGGCTCTCACGACCCTCGGACCCGTCCTCGGGCGCAGCCGCAGCCTCACCGCGCTGGATGTCAGTAAAAACAAGCTCGGCGATGCGTGCGCCGACGCGCTGGGTGCCATGGTGCGCGCCAACAGCACGCTGACGCTGCTCGATCTGTCCTGGAACTGTCTCCGCGCAAGGACAGGTGCGGCACTCGCCCACGCACTCGCAACCAATACGACGCTGGAAACCCTGCAGCTGGCGTGGAATGGCCTTGGGAGCGGCGGCGGTGCCAACGCGATAGCGCTTTCTTTGCGTCACAACAAGACGCTACACACGCTGGACCTCACGGGCAACTCGCTGGGCGCGCTGAGTGCATTGAGTTTGGTCCGCGCGTGGGCCGACTCGACGTCGCTCGAGATTCTATGCATTGCGCAGAACCCCATTGGCACGGAAGGGCTGCGCGCCGTCTTTCGCGCGTACAGCGATCCGCTCTCGATGACCCAAGGCCGCACCGTGCAGTTCGACGACTGCGGCTTGCATACCGAGCCGGCACGCTTCACGCCTGTGCACCTCGGTACGACCTTATTATCCAAAATCGAGGACGCGATCATGGACGATCTTTGTCCATGCAGGCCACGTGACAATTGATTTGGACCATGCGGACTCGTTCTGGCACGGGTTCGAGTACCTCTGGCTCCTGAATTTGTACCCGTCGGCGGCGTCGTGGCGCGATGTACAGCACCAGCTGCCACCCTACACCACCACAACGAGCAGCACCAAGCTCATTTTTGGCCGCATCGAGCGCGCGACTTGTGGCAGCCATGGAGCCGAGACGACGATCCAGCAGCTGCTTGCGCTGGACGGCACCGAGACGCCGTGGCGTCTTCCCCTTCACGGTCGGCTACGCTTTGAGTTTGCGTACAAGCCGCAGGTGCCATACGTGACAGAGATTGCCCCGGGTACGTTTCCGATCTATTTCTTTCCATTTCCAGTAGACAATATGTGCAAAGATGCCGTCACGGTGTTTTGGCAAGCCTTCTCGGCGCTCGAGTTTGACTCGGACCGCGCCAAGTACATCCAGCACTTTTTACACGACCACTACATCACGGCGTCCCAAGCGCAGTACCTTCTCGGAGCCATGACTGCCGCGGAGGCCCACGCCCTTGTCGCGCCCTTGTACGCGTCGGTTTTCGATCCGTAGACGCATGGATGATGGGAATGTTAGACTATTGCAGCGGGTCGTTGACACGGCCGAGCTCTTCCACCGCGCACGACACATTCGACACCAGACGGTGCTGAAAGAACGGGCAGGCAAACTTCTCTTCTTTGACCCACGGCTTCCCAACGGACGTTACGCGCTCGACTTGGCCTTGTCCGTCGACAGGCGATTGGCAATGACGCTAGTGCGGCTCTCGGCAGACGACCGCCTCGAGAACAAGAAGACGGTCGGCCTCAACACGAGTCAGAACGGTATAGAGAGTTCAAAGTCGACTGTATTTTGATGTCTCTGATGGGACTAGGGAACTGGGAGTGTTTTCGCAACGAAACACTGGATGGCGCCCCATACAGTGTTTCCCGCGCCCAGGGCCTGCCGTCTTTCGGCACGTTTGCGTTCGACTTTGTCGTGACGACGCGGATCCCGCGTGGCAGTGCCGCGATTCCAGATGACGTGTGTCGTCAAATATTCTGTATTGGCCAGTGGCATGGACACAATGTAGATGCTGGATCAACTCTGTTTGAGTGTCACGACCCACGCGTCGGCTCCGGCCGCCCCCGAGAAGACGCCGACACACGTCAAGGTTCACGGGAAGAAAGCGGTGCCGGTTGTCCAACCACCCAGACCAGTGGTCCACCCCCAGCATCCCGACACGGGCTTGGAGCACCGCAAGCTCGGTATCTATCCATGGCGCAATGTTGAAGATGGCCTCATGTACCGTTGATAGCGGTGCGGCACACGTTTTCAGAAGCCACGTTTGGCATATCTTCGACGCAGTTGGTGCGCCTCGCCAACTGCTTTCATGACGTGGCGTTCGGGCCCGTCGAGATTGTGGCCATGCTACTCAACCGCGTTCTGGATCTCGACGACTTGCTCGTGACGCTGGCAGCCGACTGGACACGCGAGAGTGTCATGGAAGCCATCCACCGCATTGGCTGGCTCAATTTATGGAACCCCATGTTTGCCGAAATGGTATTACCCTCGATTCCAGTGAACCCCTCGAGACATCAACATGTAGGAATACCACTTGAATTTGAGCGTATGGGAAGAGTTCCAAGTCACGTTCATGCTGGCGCAGCTCGGTGACATTGAACCGGGCGAAAACTGGGTCGACGAGCGCTTCAACGATCAGTATGGGTGGGAGCTGCCGCTGAGCTGGGTCCAAGGACGTATCCCGCACACGGGCGACCTCTTCTTGCGCTACACGACCGGTGCCACCTTCAAGAACCGCGTCAACGCCGCGCGCGAAGACATGAAGAAGCGCGTGCTCTGTGGCAAGCCGCGCAAGGTCCTTGCTTCAAAAGACAATGACGGCAGTCGCTACGCCGTCTTTGCACCGACCGTGGCCCCCGCCACGCCGCGGCGACAGAGTATCATGCGCGCCGCGTTCTAGTGTAGATACCACCGTCGCCGTTATCGAATTAGAAAAAGAGTCGAGTTTCGGACAGCGACGCTAATACAGCACGGTCTCGCCGAGTGGCGGGTCGTCCATCGCCGGTAGCCGGCTTCGATGCCGCCCTTTTCGAAGCTTGGGCTTGGCCTGCTCCGCTATCTTGTCGCCGAGGTCCTTGAACGCATCGGTCTCTTCTTGCAGCGACGTGAGCAGGCCGACAAGGCGTGCTTTGAACGGCCGCGCTGGGCCATCGCCCGTGCCTAGTCAAAACATTCCATTCATTTCAAGTCCATCGAGAGAAAAACGCCAGGGAAAAGTAGGTACCGCCGTCTTCTGCTACGTTGTTGGTCTTGGGCTCCCAGGCGTGTTCGGGCGGGCCGTCGCTGCCGGACCACCACTGCTGGATGTTGCCGCGCGACTGTAGCGACAGGCGAGCGTCGTTGAGGATGTCAATGGCGGTCGCCGGCCGGATTTTGCCCGGTGAGAGCGCGACTTTCATGGGCAACGTCGAGACGGACGAGTGCCGGCGCGCTGTCTCGTCGTCGCGTTGCGCCAGTAGCAGTCGACAGGCGTCGAGCTGGTCGTGGCACTCGCGCGCGCGCTTCTCCGACTCTACAACATGCGACATGAGATAGTATGTCCGTGGATCGATAGACAAGTTGTTGTTCTTGCGTACGGGCCGCGCGAAGTGCGAGGTCGTTGGCCTGCTCCTTCAACGCGGCATTTTCGTTTTCCATCAACAGCAGCGAGCGCCGCACGATATCGATTTCGGCTTGGGCCGCGTCGGCATTCTTCCGGTGGACCTCGGTTGTCTTGGTCACTGAAAGACGCAGCGCATCCAAGTCTCGCTGGGTGGTCGTGTACTGCAAGGTCGCAGCTTCGAGTTGGTTGGAAAGGCTTTGAATGCGCAGTTCTTGGCCCAGGACGCGCTCTTCCAAAGCGCTGCCAGTTTGGAGCGTTTAGCGGCGAAACGCTGTACATTACACAGAGAGCGTACCGGTGAAGGGAGCTGTTGTGGTGGTCGGCAACATCCAGCACTTGCTTTTGAACACTGGCACGCTCCTCAAGCTCATCCCGGTCGGCTTTGATACTCTGCAGCGCCCGTTTGAGCGCCGAGAGCTCGTCCTGAAGACTGTACGCATCGTCAGCGCAGTCGGGACAGATACACTCGAGCGGGTTGTTGCTGGCCGACGGAAGGCAAGAGAGGTGCCAGAAGCGTCCGCAGTTGCCGTCGCAAAGCACAAGCTCCGGCTCGCTGCTGGCGCACACATGGCACGTCGAGCGGAGGTTGGTGTCGCTGTTGGCACGCGCTAATGGCGGCGGGTCGGTGGCGGTACTGGAGCCGCTGCAGCGCGGACACACGGTCGTCTTGCTCTCGAGTGATGCAACGTAGACCGACAGTGCGGCACTAGATGTGGTCAAGTTGTCTTTTTTTCAAAAGACGCCACAGGTGGACAGGTGGGACCTACACTTTGAGTTCAAGCGTCTGCAGCAGTTGCTTGTACTCGGAGATCGTCCGCT
The DNA here is from genome assembly GCF_000151545.1 of Saprolegnia parasitica CBS 223.65. Lineage (NCBI taxonomy): Eukaryota > Oomycota > Saprolegniomycetes > Saprolegniales > Saprolegniaceae > Saprolegnia > Saprolegnia parasitica. The sequence continues at coordinate 42,503 of NW_012156480.1, read as the reverse complement.
CGGTATTGACTTGCGGCGAGTTGGTCACGTGTTGCGCCCTTGCGCCAAACCGAATCGTCGAGAGCGTCTCTTCCTAGTCCACTTTAAAAGTTACAATCAATATTCGCCACGAGGGAAACAGAACACACCAGGTTTGCCGCACTGCTCGAACATGTCAAAATGAGGTGCGTTTTGGCGTTGCCGCCCAGCGAGTTCTACACCGAGTCGATACCTCGGATTCCATGTCCAGCTGCACCCACCTGGAGAAGCCGCGTGAGTTTGCTGTCCCGGTATGGAATGTGCTTGGACCGTCCGTCCGTGAGTGCGTTGATGACAAGTCCAAGCGCTGTGAGTGACTACGCACGTCTCTCTCCAACGCCACGTACACACTTGCAAGAACGAGTCGTACCTTGTTGATGTGCTTGGCTTCGTCAAGGCGCTTGCCCGATGCAGCGGTCTTGCGCACCATCTCCGACCCAGCGAGGTCCACGAGGTAGAGCTTCCCTACAGCGTGCCGCACGCGTTATTACGTACTATAGCACAAGAACTCCTTCTACCAGTTTGCTTGAGGCCCGATGGAAAGCGCTGGGTGACGGTGAGCACAAAAATGCAGTGGCTGCGACTCGACTCGGCGTTCATCAAGTGCGCCCCCATCGAGCGCCCCATCAGTCCTTTCTGAACGAGTCGGAGGGTCGACGGCGGATCGGCCACCACGATGTCGGCCGCGCCTTGAACCCAGATGCCTCGCTCTCTATCTCACATCGGTACATATGTTGTCTTTTCGAGAAAGGACAACTTGTCTTCGCGGATGCGCAGATGGGCGTTCGAGGGGTTGAGAAGGTCCTGGATCTTTTCTTGGTAGACTTCAAAGAGGCCCGTTGACACCTCTGTCGCGGCGTCTACAGACCTAGTCGTATCCACACCCACGCATCTAGTGGAAGCGAACCGGGCGGTCGCGCTGCGATCGCCTCGAACGTTCGCTGTACGAGGCGGGGAAGGATGCCTTTTTCGGTCTTGGATCCAAGAATTGTGTGCGTCTTGCCGCTTCCTAGAGAGCACTGCTAAGTAGTGACGCGGCAACGTCATCACTCTTCAACACGACCTGTCTGCCCATAGGCGAGGATCGTGCAATTGTAGCCATTCAGGAGCTCTTCAATGACCGGTATCCCAATGTGTTCAAAGATGGTTTCTTGGTTCGTCTCGGGGGGAAATACGCGGTCAAAGGAGAACTGCGTGCCCTTCATACTTGGGAGAACCACCGTCGTCGGCCCTGGAAACTCGAGGCCGAGCGCGCTTCCATCGTCGTTGCCACCGCGGAAGCGGCAACTCACCTGGACGGTTTGCGCCCCCGCTTGCATGCTCGTTGTCGGACAGTTTCGCCCCCGCCCCCACCCCTAGCCCCCGTAGCGAATCTGCACGACTGTCGATGGATGATGTACCAAAGCCGTCCTGACGCCGCCGACGATCGTATGCGCTGTCGTGTTATCAATGGCATTTGATAAAAAGAGTGGGGACAACGTGTCTTGAATCAAAATGGACTGGACACTTTACGTCTTACGCCAAATTGACAATGTACTTTTGCAGACGTGCGCGGTTGAAGTGGAGGACGCCGTTGCCGTTGCCGGCGACTTGGACTTCCTCAAACGCAAACGACGCGCGGATCTCCGGGTCGATTGTGTCGAGGTAGTCGAGCACCGTGTGGCACTGGATGACGTCAAAGGCGACCGTGTCATGAATGCGCGCGTGGAGCTTGTCTTTCGGGTAGTGCTCGTCGAGCCAGAGACGCAGCAAGCGGCTAAGGACGAGCGCCGTCACCTTGGGTGCACCAAACGGCACGAGCCGGAAGCGGGTGAGGCGACTGGGCGACGTCGACGTGATGCTCTCGAGCCCGCGCGCCTTGTACGCGAGCGCAACGACGTCGTCGACCTGCGGCAGCAGATTCTGGCTCACGAGCGACTGCAGCAGCCGGATCGTGGTCTCGAGCGGCAGCGGCAACACGAATGCGTCCTTCTCGACCGCGCGCCGGGCCGCAAACGAATTGGGGTTGCTCGACTCGAGGAGCATCGCCACCGCAATGTCCGGATGGCGCTTCCGGACGCTCGTGCGTACAAAGATGTCGTAGGTCGCGTCGTCGGGCGACAGGCCGTACCCAAGGAGCTCGTGCCAGAGGTAGACGAGTCGTCCAATGTGCTCTTCTTCGTCGAGACGACGGAGCATCGCGGCCGGAATCGGCTCCTTGGCCGTCGTCTCGTTGGGGTAGATGGACTTTTGGACGCCAAACGGATTCATGTAGATACCGAGGCCGAGCGACGCGAGAACGCTGGCCGTGATCGCAACCGAGGCCGTCGCTTCGGAGAGGTCCGAGACGAAGAGCGTGCCGGCGCCGATAGCACCGACGGTCGCGAGCGCCGCGTAGACTTTCTCCGAGTCGACGCTACGGTACTTGCCGTGGTACACGGCGTGCATGAGCGTGTTGATGGTCGTCGTCGACGGCGCAATGCCCTTCGCCTTCATGTCTTCGTACCATTTGAAGACCTCGTCGAGGCGCTGCTGGCGGCCGCAGAGCTTCATCATGATGTTGTACGTCACCTCGTTCACCGGTGCCTTGTCGTCCGCCTTGGCTTTCGCTTCCGGACTCAAAACGACTTTACCGTCGGGCTTTTGGTTCCACGGTCGCTTCTCGACTTTCTCGACCGCCGACTCGAAGACCTCGAGCGCGTCAGTGTACGCGCCCATTTCGCAGAGCCCGTCGAGGAGCTCGTTGAGCACAATGACGTTGAGGTGCATCTTGTCGCGCTGCATGAGGCGGTACCGGTCCAAAGCCGCCTCAAAGTGGCGCTGGCGGCAGGCCATGCGGACCGCGAGGCCATGGCACATGGCATCCAAAGGCACGCCGACGGTCTCCATGTGCGTGAGCACCGCGTGGAATCGACTCGGGTCGTTGGCTTTCAAGGCCAGAAGGAGCACGGCGTGGTAGACCGGGATGCTGGGCACCGTGCCTTGGGCGAGCGACCGCTCGTAGAGTGCAAATCCTGCGTGCGCGAGGTTGCGATGCCGCACGCACGCGCCGAGCAAGCGCGCGACGTTGCGGTTGTGCAGCGGGTACTCGGGCGCGCTCGCGACAAGCGTCATCGCCGTCTCAACGTCGTGCGTCGCCAAGAGGATGCGCACAATCTCGTGTTGCACCGCCGGCGTCGACGAGTGCCACGCCATGGGCAGCGATCGCAGCGGCGCCGTCGCAGCCAGTTGCTCGGGCGTCCGGCACTTGGCCAACGTTGTCGACACGTTGCCCCAGAACGCCGGCGTCAGCCCCGTCTGCTTCTTGATGGTGGCCACGTGCTTGCTGATAGCGGCGCGGACGTTCTCGGGCGACGCTGGCGTCTTGGCCGTTGGCGCACTCGGCGCCTCGGCCGCGACGTGCAGCGGCGCCATACCGTGCAGCGCGCGCTGCAGGCGGCTTCCGGCGCTAGCGACCGGCCGGCAGCGTGCGGTGACCTGGCGCAGCATTGTGGTCGACTTCCAGTTATTGTGCGTATCCGGACTCCGGTTGTATCCGGATGACACCGGTCCCGACGACACCGTCCCCAGCGGGGAATTTGCAAAATCAGCCCCCTTTCGACCCATGGTTTGCAAAATCAGTTTTTGTTTGCAAAATCAGCCCCCATTTTGAATTAGGGGGCTGATTTCTTGTTTAAATTCCACTATTGAGTACCTGCGGTGCAATCGAAAACTGGCCAATTGTCCATTGTACACAAACACACTGCCAAGTCGGTGTAATTATAATTACGCAAGAACAGTAAAGCTGCATATTTAGAGGGCGTCATGATACCCCAGGGTCGGCGCGGCCCTGCGGGCCTACCCGCCTCCACCTGGGGTTCCGATCTACAATGAAATCCCTTACCGGTTGGTCTTTAGTCCTAAGTCTTTTCCGGATAAGGTCAATTCGTACGGATATCTATTTTCACTCAACTCTTACGGACTTTGAATAAAACTTTTGCTCGCACCGGTTGGTCTTTCGTGGTTTTTTGTCGGGCGAGTACCCTCTAGGATGTGGGGAGATAACACTTTGTGCCTTTTAAAATCGAAGAGGAGAAGGGAAAGGGAAGAGGGAAGTTCGACGCTCAAAAGGCGCGATCAATGTCCCTTCGTTGTGGCGGGCGTCCCACTGGCAGTGGCGCGATCGCCATGGAGTGCTCCATTTCATCGCGTATACAAATATCAAGTGTGCCTTTTAAAAATTTCTTAAAGGTA
>NW_012156480.1:24323-27099 GCF_000151545.1 Saprolegnia parasitica CBS 223.65 | reverse complement strand
GGTATCATTAAGTGTGCGCTTCGCCAACGAGTCCAGTGTCGTTGAGCCAGGTGGTACAGGAAATACTGCATGGGTCTAGACGGGAGCTGCTTGGTGTGATGCACTATCTACCTCGACCTCTCACTGCACCTCCATGTGTCTTTTTGCACGCGTCAGAGAGACCAAAGGTCTGCATGCAGATACGCGGCGAGGCGGAAGCCATAGGTGCGTGCGCTGTGAAGCGTTCGCGTGCGAGGAGTGCAAGCCCGACAGACGTCCCCCTGGGGCATTAGCCATTTATACGCAAGACGTGGCAAATATGAACGACGATTGTACATACAGGACATGGCAATGCCCAACCGGTTGTCTGAGAACAACCTGCGTCGCTTCAAGTTGAAGCCGTGTCCACGTTTATCCGGATCATCGGAGCGTTTTATATATGGACCGCTGGCTTCCATATCTTGCTGGTGGACGCGCGTTTGACTACGCCATGCGCGGGTTTCTCTTGTAAAGACGCGCCTTCTGTCCTCTCACCCACGCCATTCGGACTCGGACTCTACGACGCAGTGCGAGCCAGCGTGTATGGACTCCAAGCAATCGCGTTGTGCAACATATGGCACGCTTCAATCTCCATATCGAAACAATATATGGATATATCAGCCGCGGCCTTCCATGGCTCGGTAGGATTCCATTTCCAAGATTGCGACCTTCACGCATGGAGCGCAAGGTCAACTTTGAGGACCTGCCGTCGATCCCGTCGACCGCGCGCGTCTCGGCGGGCTGGCGCCTCCAGCTGGCCTACTTTGTCTACTACGCCGGGTCGTCGGCAGCGAGCTACCTCGCGGTACGCCACGCGCCGTCTCCGCGTCTCATGGATGTTCACGTCGAGATAGGTGTTTTTGCAAGACGTGGGCCACTTTAGCAAGGTCGAGATCGGTGTGCTGCAGGCGATTCCCATGTACATCAACGTCGTGGGGCCGCCGTTCTGGGGCGTCGCCGCCGACGTCGTCCAGCACCAGCGGCTCATCCACACGCTCTGCATTGCCACCGGTGCTATCCTCAATTTTACGGTCCAGTTTGTGTCCAACTTTCAGTTCCTCTGCATTGTGATTGCGCTGGCGGCCTTTCAAAACTCGCCCAACAATGCGATGCTCGACCAGCTCGCGCTGCGCGAATCCGACTATGGCCGCCAGCGGCTCTTCGGGTCGCTCGGCTACGGCCTCGGCGCCTACAGCCTGAGCCTCCTCATCGCTACGTCCGGCATCTACGTCATCTTTAGCACGCAGCTCGCGCTCTCGTTCGCAGCGATCGCGATCCTCGTGCCCTTGCCGCACGTCGAGTACCGCATCCATGGCACGCCGATGGTGCAGTCGCCATCGCTTTCGACGGTCTTGGCTCCGATTTTGCATTCGACGTCGGTGCGGCTGCTCTTTCTCATCGTGTTTGTCGTTGGCATCGTCTTTGGCACGATCAATAGCTTCCTCATGCTGTACCTCTTCAACCTCTCGGAGAAGAACTCGGCGATCGTAGGCCTCGCGACGCTGCTTCAAACGTGCTCGGAGATTCCCGTCTTCTTCTTCGCCGACGCGATCGTCCGAACGTGCGGTATTCCCAAGACGATTGGCCTCTCGCTTCTCGCGTACTCGGTGCGCCTCTCCGTCTACGCCTTCGTCCCGAACGTCTGGGCCGTCTTGCCGTTTGAAGCGCTGCAAGGCCTCACGTTTGGCTTGATGTGGACTGCGTTCACGACGTTCGTCAAGAGCAACTCGCCCAACTCGCATGGCACCATGATGGGCATTCTCAACGCCGTCCAAAATGGCGTTGGGTCGGGCCTCGGCGCGTTCCTCGGTGGCTACATCTACCAAGAGTATGGTGCGTCCACGCTGTGGCAGACCGCGCTCTGCGGTATCCCGATCGCGATGTGTTTGCTGCTCTGCTTCTGGAAGGTCACGGCGGACGAAGAAGCGAGCGGCGAGGCGGGCATGCTCGAAGAAACCATCACTGTCAACTACGGCTCCTTGTAAGCGCGCGTTGGCGGTGTCTGTCCTGCAAGAAAGACGCGTCAATTATAGACTTGCGAGTCTTGTAATGACTTGGCTTTGCTGGTTCCAGCACTCACTGTGTCGCCTTCTTGCGTTTGAGGTTGCCCTTTCTGGAGGATACCAAATACGGCGATGGGATTGGTCCACATAAAATAGAGCAGCCAATCACATCACTCAACGTATCGTGGTGGTGCTGCCATGTGCGGGATCGCCGCCTTGCTCGGGTCGGCGGCGGCAATCGCCTCGCCCACCTGCGTCCAGCTCCGACAGGACGTGGAGGCTGCCATTGCTCGGCGCGGCCCCGACCACTTTGGCTCGGTCGAGCGGTCCGAAAACGGTGTGGCTGTGGTGCTCTCGGCCGCGGTGCTGCATTTACGCGGGGCTGCCATGGCGACGCAGCCCGTCCTCGACGACAGCGGCAGCGTGCTGCTATGGAACGGCGAAGTGTTTGGTGGTCTCTCCGTGTCGACGTGTGCCAGCGACACGGCCGTTGTCGCCCAGGTCCTCTTTCAAGCGACGCGGGCGGACATGGACCCGGTGGTTGTTGCCGCGCACGTTGTCGAGGCTCTGGCATCCTTAGAAGGGCCATTCGCGCTCTGCTTCTTTCACGAAGCTACCAAGACGCTCGTGTACGGTCGAGACCGCTTGGGTCGGCGCAGCTTGCTCGAGCACATGCCGTCGAGTCTGCAGGATGATGATGATGTCGTCGTCATTGCTTCCGTTGCGCATGCAAGTCTTGATTGCACCGAGATTCC
>NW_012156480.1:16837-24223 GCF_000151545.1 Saprolegnia parasitica CBS 223.65 | reverse complement strand
GGCATCCACAAGAGAGCGCGTCTGCCCAGGCGGCGCTTGTCGCAATGGGCGTCCGCAGCGTCGATACATTACACGCCCACACTCAAGGGCTCTCTCAATGTGCCAACCACACGCCGGTGACACCCCCCGACACTCGTCCCCCCACCTTCCGCCCCCCACTTCGCCCCCCGCGCCCCCTACGCATCCAAGGTCAGAGTCCTCTTGGTCGGTATTGGCGCCGACGAACAACTGGCTGGTACAATAACCTCCACGTCCCAAGAGGCTAACAATAAACGTAGGATACGGCCGGCACAAGGCAGCTTTCGAGCGCGATGGCTACGACGGCCTCCGCGCCGAGCTTCGCATGGACATGGACCGTCTCTGGTTGCGCAACCTCGGCCGCGACGACCGCATGATCTCGGACCACGGCCGCGAGGCCCGATTCCCGTACCTTGATGAGCACGTTGTACGCTTCTTGGCGACGACACCGCTGGAGGACGTGGTGGATTTTTCCCAGCCCCGGGGGGTCGGTGACAAGCTACTACTGCGTGTTCTTGCGCGCGCGTTGGGGCTCCGCCATTGCACGGGGTTGCCCAAGCAAGCGATTCAGTTTGGCACGCGCATGGCCAAGCACTCGAACGCTGTCTCGAGTGCGCCACGTCAGAATGTCCGAGGCACGACACCCTTTCTACCAGGAAACCGGTCTAGTGCTTAACCGCCGTCTATAAAAAAAAGTTGGTCGTTTTGACAATCCATTTTTACGACGAGAAAGGCATGGGCGCGGGCGCGTCGGTGGCGCCAGACGACGAGCCCGACGTCGCGCTGCAGTCGTTCCGGCTCCTCAAGTACGAGTACGCGAGTCTCGTGCAGCAACACGTGAGCGACGAAGCGGTTTTTGAGCACATGAAAAAGGTACGTTCGCGTCCGTTAGATACGCCTCATCGTGCTGGCGGCAGATGTATGCGAGCTCAATACACGCCGTGCGGGCCGACCCAGGAACCAAGCGCGGGGTCTGGACACGTCGTGTCTCGCACGGCTCGGAGCGGAGCAGCCTCAGCCAGCGAAAGAAGCGAGTCAACATCTTCGAGCCGGGCCACGTACTGATTCGTGACGTCATGACGGTGCCCGATATATCGTCATCATGGTAGGACTCCAAGTCAGTGCGTGGCGAGAAGAATGACGAGCCGCGTATGTCCAAGAAGAGCCCCGAGACGTGCAAGCTCTTGAAGGAGAACATTCAGGCGCTGCTTTTCGAGGCGACAACAGAGGGCGAGATGGACATGGTAAAGGCGCATACGATACCAGCATCTCGATCGCGCGCTAGGTGGTCTCGGTCATGACAAGTGTCAGCGTCAAAGCCGGGGACGTCATCATTCGGCAACACGACCACGGTGACAAGTTTTACGGTACGCTGCGAGCTCACAAAAACGACGACCACGTGCGAGATATTGTCATCTAGTGATCGAAGAGGGCAGTTGCGAATGCCTCGTCAACGACGTCCACGTCGGCGACGTCACAGCGGGTGGCCACTTTGGCGAACTCGCGCTCATTTACGACGGTATCGATATTGGTGTATCGCAGTCGACAACACTCTGTAGCACCGCGCGCGGCAACTGTGATTGCGACATCGGACTGCAAGCTCTGGACACTCGGACGCAACGAGTTTCGCGCGGTACCCGACTCGAATGCCCTCATTTCAAGATACAAATATATGCGTGTGCTAGATTCAAGCCCAGTCGTCGATGGAGTCGCTCGGGAAGCGCTCCGAGTGGCTGCAAAAGGTGCCGCTCTTCTCCGGTCTCACGTCGCGCCAAGTTACGTCCGTGAACCGGTGTCTCGAGGTCGTGACGTTCGAGGACGGCGAGGTCATTGTGCAGCAAGGGTCGCGGGGAGACGCCTTTTACATTGTCGCGTCGGGCACTGTCGGGTGCACCGTCGCCGGCTCCAAGCGCAATCTCATTCTCATGTCGTCGTCCAAGTCCGAGGTGATCGACACATCGGAGCCGTGGAAACGATCGTTGCGCGGTAGATCGCGCGCTTGACCCAAGGCGACTACTTTGGCGAGACGGCCCTCCTCAACGACCAGCCGCGCAACTGCACCGTGCGTGCGATCGGGCTCGTGAAATGCGTCCGGCTCATGCGTGCCGACTTTATCGCGATGATTGGACCGCTCACGGCGATCCTCGAGTCCAACGGCATCAAGCGCGCGCTGCGGACGTACGACCACTTTGCGGAATTCAGCGACATCGAGCTCGACAGCATCACGAACATGATTGAGATCGTCGAGTACGACGATGGGGACATCATCTTTCAACCCGAAATGCCGGCCGAGTACTTTTACATCATCCGCGACGGCCAAGTCAACATTCAGGATTTTGAGGTCGAAAACATCCCGCTCGAACTCAACGTCAAAGACTCGTTTGGCGGCGAAGCCATCACGTATTCCTCTTTTCGTGCTTCATTTTGAATCGATGAAAAGTGAATTGGACATGGTAGCGGCGGCGACTACAAGTCGACGGCGACGTGCGTCGGCCAAGTCACGTGCCTCCGGCTCTCCCAAGCCAACATTTCGCTTGGCATTGTCACGCGGCGGCAGTCGATCGCCGACATTGCCAACATGAGCGGCCTCTTTTATCGGCATCCACTGAGCTACCTCGACCTTGAAGACCTCGTGCACGTGCGTGCTTGGATTGTATGCACATGCCGCCTACTGAATATGTAGATTGGGGTTCTGGGCGAAGGCTCGTTTGGCCGCGTCACGATGGTGCAAGCCTTTCACGAGGCCGAAGAGTACCTCCTCGCGCTCAAGTGCGTCTCGAAAGCGCATGTGATCGAGTGCCAGCAGCAAGAACACATCATGCGCGAGCGCATGATCCTCAAGGAGTTACCGCCCAACCCGTTTGTCGTACAGCTCTACGCTACGTACCAGGTCCGTGTCCGCGCTCGATCACTTGCTGTTTTAACGTTGATTGAGTAGGACGCCAATTTTTTGTACATGCTGCTCGAACTGGTCCAGGGCGGCGAACTCTTCAGTGTGCTCCACACGGACATTTGTGGCCGGGACCTCGACGAAGAAGACATGATGTTTTACGCCGCGTGCGTCTACTTGGGCCTCGAGCATCTGCACAAGCGAGACATTGCCTACCGCGATCTCAAGCCCGAGAATCTCCTCGTGAGGTAGGTTGCATTTGGGGGTTTGGTTTTTGGTAGAAATCGTTGTGAATGTTGATGATTTGGATAGTGCCACGGGGTACCTCAAGATAGTCGACATGGGTTTTGCCAAGAAGATTCCGTTCACGGTCACCAACGACGACGGCACGACCGAGGTGAACGCGCGAAGCTACACCCTCTGCGGCACACAAGAGTACCTCGCGCCCGAGTTTGTCCTCAATACGGGTCATGACATTGCGGTCGACTATTGTAATCGCTTCTCGTCCCAACAACTCGACTCAAAATCGGTCAATTTGTAGGGGCTTTTGGCGTGCTCATTTACGAAATGCTCCTGGGGTACACACCGTTCGAGACGCCGGACGGCGACATTGCGAGTCTCTTCAAGAACATTGCGTTCGTGCGCACGGGGGCAAACGCGGTGCAGTTCCCCCCCGACCTCCTCTCGGAGAGCCCGGCCGTGTGCGACCTTGTTGAGAAGCTGCTGCACGGTGACCCGACCAAGCGCCTTGGCATGGGTGTCTCGGGGGCCCATGACATTATGAGCCACCCGTGGTTTGCTTCCCTCGACTGGGATGCACTGCGAAGTCAAACGCTCGAGACACCATACGTGCCGCAACTCAGTAGTCGCTACGACACGTCGCTCTTTGATGGCGACCAAGGCTTGCGCGTCAACGACGCCGACTACGACGGGACGCAGGATAGCATATTTGAGGGGTTTTAATCGACTAGCCTACAAGAGACGGCGACGCCATTTTGCAGAAATAATGAAAAAATAGGATGGGGGGGAACTCGAAAGGTTTTTTTCATCGAACGTTTCGCGATGAACAACAAGAGCACGCTCGACGACTACGACGCGATCTTGGACCCGCGGCTTGTGCAAGCGGTTCGGAAGCGCGTTGCGTCGTGCCGCAAGGCGGACTTTATCGATGTGCTCGGTTCGCACCTTCTGCGGTGTCGGCTGCCGCTGTCGCCACAGTGCGACGTCGACACGGTGCAGGCTTTCCGGGACGCGGTTCGCGAAGACATTATGCTCAACGGTTCGATCCCGCGGTCCTCTTTAATTGCATACGAGGAGTCCTTGCCCTAGGCGTTCGGTTTGTGGGCGATCACCGGACAGAGGCCTTTGTCGCCGCAGTCAAGCGCATTGTTCAAAAGTACGACTACTGCACGAGTGTCTGCGCACACCTTGTTGCTTTTGTCTGCTAGATTTGTGCCCAAGGACCAGTGCCTCGAGGCGTCCGACCGCATCATGCGGCGCTGCAGCCGCACCCACAGGTGTCGCACTCTAAATTGATCCGAGTACGCTCACGCACGGGCGGTATGTGGTAGCGGTACCGACTCGTACTTTGCTCTGCAAGAGCTGTTTGGCGCCACCGGCCTCTTGGTATGTCGTCGACGAACGTCCTATGTAGATGGCCCACATGTTGGCGCTAGATCAAGCCGCGTCCAGGGGGCACGCCACCGCTCGATATCAGCCTTGGCCGCGACAAGACGGGTAGTGATTTATATCGTGCTGAAGATTGCGACGTGGAAGCGTAGGCAGCTTCAAGTGCCGCATTAGCGCTGCCAACCTCTATGCGATCTACCGCCACGACGACATCGAGCAGCTCTTGACTCATTCGGTAATTGAATGCACCGGACCGCGAATCGACCACTTTTCTGAATGTAGGATCATACGCTGGCGCCGCTTGTAGAGGTCGACACGGTCATTGTCGAAGTCATGTCGTTTGCGACGGGGGCGACGACACGAACGTTGTCGCTGCGGACGCCCGAGCCGCAAGAGTATCTCCACGCCGAAGTCCAAGAACTCTTTTAAACTCGCTGTAAAAGATATAAAGTAATCGCAAAAAAGATATGACATCCAGTTCTCGCGAGCTCGCGCGAGTTGTTAATTTGTTCTCGAAGTCCATAGCTGCGTTTACCAAAACGCTGTGGCAATAAATTACTCGTGGCATATCTTTATTGCGGTTACTTGATGCCAAAAAGCAATGATGGCATGCAACGATGCCAACGGCGGATGCGATGTGGCACATGCTACAAGGCGCTCGACTCACTCGAGGAGAGCCCCGTGTGTCTGGTGGCTCCAGTTGACGACATTTTCAAAGGTCACAACCATGCGCCCACTACCAAGCCCACTACCGTCGACCAGCGATATACTTTGAACATTGAACGATAGAATATATGTAAGGCGTCAACAATTCTACGCTCTCGCGGCTCTCCACGTTTGATAGGACATCATACTATGTCGCTGGAGGACCCAATTGCCGATGATAACCGGCGTCTAGGCAAAGACTGAGCACGTGACGGTGTAAACTACGATTCATATTGGGCGGCTATAGCACTGTCGAATGCAAGCGCTAGCAACGTCGAATCCAATCCGTTGGCTGTGTCGTACAGGAATAATATTCTGGAAGATGCTTTGGCACAGCGCGAAGGCTGCTTGAGCTGGCAGAAAATGCACAAAAGCACAAAAGCGCGTCGTGCAAACACTGTATATTGCAGTGTATTAGGAATCCCGGTGTGGTACATGGTATTACACCCGCGCGACCGACGCTCGTTGTGGAGCTGGTTCCAGTGTCACGGGTCGCAGCACCACCCCGCTTGCAGATTCTGTTTCTATCGAGTGCTGCGATCGCGTCTCCATGAATATATATTGCTTGTTCGTATTCATACTACTAGTATATGTTAGCAATCTAGGGCTAGGCCATTGATTGTGTACCGTGCGACGCACCTGGATGCACGCATCGGATCGACTCGAGGTGGGTGTGGAAAACATTGTTGCCGTCGACCAGATGCGTCCGGATTACACACGCCCTGTTTATCCGGATGGCGCCGTAATATTAATCACGCGGCGTGTTTCTTGGACGCTGCATACAAAACCAAGGTAGTCAGAAACACGTTTCAATGTCCTGTTTCCCGCTCCGCAATAAAAATGCACAGCCGCGCGCTGATTGGCCAACGCTTCCATACTCAATTCGAGTCTCTTGCGTCGCTGCTGTAACCGGATTATATCGAGTTTCAGAGGTTTCATGGGACTGACGTTCTGCCGGTCAACCGGTCCTCTCGTTTCAGACCGGGCCGCAAGCAGAGAGCAGGGCCCATACCCTGTCACATGCTCGACGCCGGTGCGTACCTCATGGGAGTGGGGAGAGCTGCTTCGTACGTTGCTGCATGGGAATGGCCTGTGCACTGCTTCGTGTGGACTTGGCGGCGGTGGAAAAGTGCGATGAAATACGGTAAATATCTCTACTTTGCCGCATTTTGAGATCGCGCGACCGGCCTTGTACGCTTGTTGCCGGGACCGCCGTGTGCACGCCTGGTAAAATACTGCGTATGGCACTCCACGCGGCCACACGCCGTGGACATGGACGGTACGGGAGCGTTGAACCGGCTACCGGACCGAACCGGTTTCAACGGGCACGTGGTGTTATCCGGAGGGTTCCTGCAGCATTTGATATCTTGAAGTCCGTGGGCGACAGTATATTGACGCCAGCCAATCTCCCCAAGTCGTCGTAGAGCTCATGGAGTACCAGGTCTCATGGGGCGAGGGCTCCTTGGGGCTGACGCTGCGTCCGGACCTCGGCGAGGACATGCCGCCGGTCGTCGGCCGCATCACGCGCGAAGACTCGGCGGCGGCCAAGGCCGGCGTCGCCGTCGGCCACATGCTCGTGAGCATCAACGGCATGGATACCGCGCGGCGCGGGTACGACGCGACGGTCGAGATGCTCAAGACGATCCACCGGCCGGCGATTCTGCGCTTCCGGATACCCAAGTCGCTTCTGACGCTTGGTGCGCGCAACAGCACGGGCCAAGAAGTGGACCGTCGGCGCGAACACTCGTCGTCGCACCCTGTGTACCGCCGTGGCGTCTCGAGCGCCGCCGTCTTAGGAACCTCGCGCGGCGAGAGCTACCGCATCGAGCGCGATCGCGAGCGAGAGTACCGCGAGCGAGAGCACCGCCGGCGGTCCGAGCGCGACAGCGAGCGCGAGCGGGCGAACGCCGTCGTCGTGCAGCCGCCGCCGGTCCTTGCCCACTCGTCGTCGACGTCGTCCGAGGCGTCGACGGTCTCCAACACATCGTCGACGTCGACGTCCGCCAAGCCTCGCCGCGAGACGTACACAGTGGTCTGGACCGAGGGGCCGCTGGGCATGATCTTCCGACCGGACGACGACGACTGCCACATTCCGTGCATCCGAAAAATCACAGGCAAGGGCGTGGGCACGAGTGGCATTGACC
>NW_012156480.1:0-16557 GCF_000151545.1 Saprolegnia parasitica CBS 223.65 | reverse complement strand
CGCCGGCGCCCGGACGAGGCCGAGAAGCCGTCGGTGGCGTCGGTTGTCCTCGACGCCATGCGCCCCAACGTTGTCGACAAGAGCCTCTATGACATTGTGTGGCGCGAAGGCGAGCTCGGTCTCAAGCTCAAGCCGACGCCGGCCGACATTCCGATGATCTCGCGCCTCACGGGCCGCGGCAGTGCCAGCGGCCTCCACAACGCCCACGTCGGCGACATCCTCGTCTCGGTCAACGGCAAAGCCGTCGACGGCGCATCGTACACGAGCACCCTCCGCCTCCTCAAGCACACGCCCAAGCCCGCGATCCTGCGCTTCCGCCCGAGCGCCCGCGACGTTGACCCGCCCCGCGCGGCGACCCCCAAGCGCGAGCAGATCCCACTCGACGTGGCCAAGCAGCTCGTCGCGACGTCGCAAGGGCTCGACCCGCTCACTGATGCGTTCGCGGGTGTCCCGCTCGCCGACATTGTCGATGGCACGAAGGAGGCGCACTTGATCCGCGTCGCGGCCAAGGCGTATGTGGCCGCGCAGGCCGAGAAGAAGCGCGGCGAGAAGAAGGAGGCGCTGACCCGCGCCGAGCGCGAAGCCCAAGTGCTCGCCGAGGCCCTCGAGCGCGTCAAGGAAGAAGCGAAAAAATACGAAGAGTACCTCGCGCTCCAGCAACGCGAGCGCATTCTTCGGTCGGCGACCGAGAACAAGCCCGTCGAGGTCATTGGCCAGCAAAACCACATGCTGGCGCAGCTCGCGTCGGTCATTACGCCGTTCCGGCGCGAGAACTACGAGACCGAGGACGAGAGCTACGCGGCCGCGGCCGAACACAGCGCGGCCGACGACGCGGCGGCGGTCGACGCGTACGACCAGATGCGCCAGTCGATTCTGGAGGACCTGAGCCACATCACCAAGACGGCGCTGCCGACGAAGAAGGCCCGCAAAACGTGCGCCGAGTGCCACTGCCTCGAGTCGCTCGATGTCCCGTTCTTCCTCGACGACGACGGGCAGTGGTACTGCACGAGCTGCTGGGAGGCGTTCTACGGCGAGCCGATCGTGGTCACCGACACGGCGACCGTCCACACGACCATCGTCGAAGAAGACGAAGACGACGAGACGACGACGCCGGCGCCGGTGCCCAAAAGCACCCACTTTCGCCGCCCGAGCACGCGCGAAGACCACCTCATCAACGAGGCAGAAGAGCGCAACGCGCGCCTCGAAGCCGAAAAGATGCTCCACGAGCTCGAAGAGATGCGGAAAAGCGGTGGGAACCCGGTGCACCACTTTAACGGCCACCGGTCGTCGAGCTCGAGCGACCGCGACCGCATGGAGCGGGAGAAGCGCGGCAAGGAAGAGCTTGCACGCATGCTCAAGGCCGAGGAAGACAAGGCGCGGGCCGATGGCAAGGAAGAGCTGGCGCGAAAGCTCCAGGCGCAGCGCGAACGCTCGGACCAGGACCTCCAGTCGATCCGCATGTCGGCGGGTGACGACCCGAAGCTTGTCATTGAAGAGGGCGACGAAGCCGCAGCGGCGGACGAGACCGATGACACGCCGTCCGAGTTTGCCCACTTTTACAAGCCCGACTTGCAGCGGTCGCGCTCGGACAGCCACATGAAGATGCGACAGGTGTCGACGCCCGAGCCGCCGATGCGCAAGACGTTTGGCAACGACGAGTCCCACAGCCATCGGTCGCCGTCCAAGATGAGCGTGAGCAGCTTCGACGACGACGAGCACCACTACACGATGGACGACGAAGAAGAGGAAGACGACGAGTTTGACAAGGACGCCGAGCTGCTCCGGGCCCGCGAGGAGCAGAACTTTGCGATGGCCAAGCAACTCGAGGAAGCGCACGAGGTCGTCAAGCAGGCGCGCATGTCGATGATCATGATGGGTGACGGGGACATTGCCGAGTTTACCGGTCTCAGCGACGACCAAATCAACTTGTTCAAGAAGCTGACGATGGAGGCCGACGAGCGCATGTCGATGCTGGACCCGAGCAAGTACGACGACTCGGACTCGGACGAAGAAGAGGAAGGGGACGACGGCGTCTGGATCTAAACAACCCCACCACTATATAGCACGCCCCGTAGAGGAGGATGGCGCGATAACACTTACTTTGAAATGATAGTACTTTAAGCAACCTACCTCCTCATTTCGCGCATGTGCGTCACTCGCATGATGTATCGTACCATTGAATCAACGGTCCAGAAACACTTAATGAATCCTTGATTGACCTTCTGGACGACGGTGGGTCCACCACGGCTTCATGTCACGGCTGCAGCGCATCCTTGACGCTCCGGTTCCGGCCTTGTTCTAGTACGTACTTGCAGTCAAGTCGCAGTGTTTCTCAAACACGTAGGATAGATAGATAGATAGATAGATAGATAGATAGATAGATAGATAGATAGATGATAGATAGATAGATAGATAGATAGATAGATAGATAGATAGATAGATAGATATTGTATGACAAGATAGGGGTAGGTCAGGGGTAGGTGATTTTACGCCGGGGGAGAAGCACGATTGACAAAAGCACCGGCATTCTGCGTTTGCTTGGGACGACGACACGCCTTGATGATGCTGCGCCCCAACATCCACCTCGAGTGTCCGCCGTCGGCGCAGCTCGGCATCCAGCTCGTGGGCTCGGCCGACGGCGGCATCGTGCTCTCGTACGTCGACGAGAAGGGTCTGGCGTTCCACCACGGCGTGCGCGAAATGGACTTTCTCATCAACATCAACGGCTGCTCGGTGCTTGGCACGACGGCCTACGACGCGATGGCGTCCATTATTGCGTTTCGGGACGAGCGCAAGGTCGCGTTCACACTCGACGTCATGTCGGCGACGACGTCGGGCCGCTCGATGACGATGTCTAACGCCGCGTCGTTGGTCGAGCTCGAGACGCGGCTGCCCAAAGTGCTCTACGACGTCGTGTGGACGCTCTTTGATGGCGATTTCAATTTTACGCTCGGGCGCGTCGGCCACAACGTGCTCGCCGTCCGCAACCTCGTGCTCGACGGACGCAAAACCGCGATCGGCGGGCACCACATGCGCAACGGCGACGTCCTCTTGCGCGTCAACGGTGTTGAAGTGTCGCCGCGGACAACCCACGAGGCGTGGGCGACCAAGCCGGTCGTGCTTCGCTTCCGCCGACCGCTCCTGAGCGACAAGGCCGAAGCCGCCGCCAACATGATGGATGCGATCAAGGACTTTCAGGCACTCATTTCCCAGTGCAGCCTCACCAATGACGACGACGACGCGGATCGGTGTTGACTCGTTGATCAACGACGACAAGTTGGACACACGATCAAAACAAAATCCATAAACATCGCATAACTATAAATATACTACTACAATTATTGTGCACACCGTGGCGCCATCTTGGTTGAGAACGTATCTTGGCCAAGATGGACGACGACGACGCGATGTTGGATCGGCCAATATTTATAGCATCGCACGTCGCGCGGGCGACGTCGTCATTCCTCATTTCTTGCAGTATATTGGGATGCAGAGTCGGCTCTGGCTGCCACTGTTTCTGCTCCGCGCGGTCTCGGCGCAACCAACCAGCTTTACGGGCGACGGCACGGCGTACTCGAGCGACTGGGTTGGCGGTAACTGCGGCTTTACATCGCTCTGGGGCTCGGGCAAGAGTGCTGGCATGACGTACTTTGCTGCCATCAATGCGCCGCAGTGGGACGATGCGATGAACTGCGGCCGGTGCGCGCGGGTCGAGTGCACCAGCGCCGCGTGCAAAGGGTCGTCTGTCGTCGTGCTTCTCACCAACCAGTGCCCCGAGTGCCATCACGGGTCCCTCGATTTTTCCAACCAAGGTACCGAAAAGTGCAATCTCGCGATCGAGGTCGAATGATGACGAGTAGCCTTCGCAGCGCTCACGGGTCTCGACCCGACGCGGGTGTCGATCGCATGGGACTTCGTGCCGTGTCCCACCGACTACGTGTCGGGCCCGATCGAGTACTTCGTCGACGGAGGCTCCAACAACTTTTGGGTCGGCCTCCAACCCCGCAACTTTGGCGCTCCGATTGCGTCGCTCGAGGTCAAGACGGCCAATGACGACACGTGGCACCGCTTGTCGCCGCCGTCTGAAAACAGCATCACGACGTTTCTCTTCGTTGGCGAATTCGCGTCTGCGTTTCCGCCGGGCCCCTTCGACGTGCGCGTGACGTCGACAGATGGACAAGTTGTCCTCGATACCCTTCCAGGGCTCGCGGTTGGTCAGACCCTTGTTGGCACACGGCAGTTTTCGGGTACCCCAAGTGGTCATCCCAGTACGTCACCGCCCGTACCAGCATCGTCTACTGCACCAAAGCCGCTCACCACCCCAACACCGACACCAGCACCGACACCGACATCGACACCGACTCCGACATCGGTATCCCCCGCATCGACGCCCGGTTCAAGTGCATCGTCGCCTACACCCACGACGAGTGCGGTGCCTACGTTAACGACGACACCCGTGGCCTCGACGCCACCAGTGACGCTAACTCCCGCCACGACACCCCAAGACATGTGCGCCGATGCCACGTACGCTTTATCAGTCTGGCCCGGTGGGTTTGCTCTCCACGTCTACCTCACGGCGCAGGCATCGGCCGCGTGGCGCCTCGACGTCCGGGCGGCCCACGTGGCCTCTGTTTCCGATGCGTGGAATTGCATCGCGCACGCCGTCGAAAATGCCTCGATGCCAACGTGGACGCTCACGTCGCAGGTGTTCAATTTGGCGCTGCCGTCGGGCGCCAACAGCATCGGTGTTCGCGGTACCACGCTTGATACGACGGTCCATGCATCGGTCGTCGACGTCACCCTTACGGTCGGAGCACAGACAACGACAACCTGTCTTGTGCCAGCCGTGGTCGCATCACTGCCCATTCTCCCATCGCCGGCAGCGTCCCCCGTAGCATCTCAGGCGTCTCCGATCGCATCGCAAGCATCGTCGACGACGACGACGCTGACGGCCGACACCCGCGAAATGACATACGAGAGCCCTGCCGTTGTGTTTGGCTTGATCGTCGCGGGGGCGGCCACGGTGGTCGCCATTGCTGTCATCGCGTACATGCGGCGCGCCGCCCGTCGCGAGCACGACGAGAAGCATGGCGCGCTTCTCACGCCGACGCACTTTTCGCTTGAAACGCCCATGACCATAGCGACCTTGTAGGCACCACAATCGTCACTCGTTTACTCCTTGTTTAAAAAAGGGACGTGTCGTCTATGCTTGGCGGACTGCGATGCATCCTCGTCGTCGTTGTCGTCGTCGTCGTCCGATTCCGAGCTACGACTGCTCAGCTGTTCGTCTTCATCCATCTCGCTGCTGTCGAGGGAGAGGCGTGGCGGATCGTCTTGGATCCCCAGTGCGATCTCCTGCTGGACCAGCGTGATGAGGTCGTCGACCTGGCGATCGAGTGGCGCCGCCTTCAGGCCCTCGTCCTCACCGCTCAGGGCGTGCTCGAGGGCGACGTCGATGGCAGTCACGGCGGTAGCATTGCCCACAGGGCTAGGGGTACCACCCCGAAGCTTGCTGAGTCGCGCTTCCAGCGACTCGAGCGGTGGTGCGCGGCTCGCCTCGTTCTTCAACGCTGCAAAACGAAGCTCCAAGTCGGACTTCTTCGTGCTCTTCTCGGTGCGTGCCTTCTCCACCTGCAGCGAATCAGCGAATCCTTGGAGACGACCAAGTCGCTCGTCGAGGTCGAGGCTGGCGGGCATTTGCGGCGGTGCTGATGGTGGAGCAGCGATGCCATGCTGTGACGATGGGACGTCTGCGGCAGATGGCGCCGGTGGTGGCGGCGTCGGCGCTTCGGCGGTCGTTGTCGCAGGTCGGGGGGCCATCAAGTCGTCGATGATAGCCTGGATCTCACTGCACTTGTCCACAATGAGTTCCCGCGTCTTGTTCATCGGTAGCTGCGGGTGTACTTGCATAAAGAGTGCATGGGCTTCTCGGTACGCAGCGAGGGCGCCAAGCGTGTCCTTGGCGTCTTCGCAGGATGCGGCCGTCGCCAAGCTCTGGAAGCCGTCATTGATCGTTTCGTTGAGGCGGCGAGGTGTCGGCGTCGCACTCAATGTCGACGGGAGCTCTGGAAGCTCAAGTGGCGCGGGTGGCGCTGCAACAGGTGGCTGCACCTGTGTGTTGAGGAGCACAAGCTGCAGCCACTGATCGCGCTCGGCCTCGGACCCAACGTAAAAGCGCACGGACGACGTCGCCGCCGCTGTAAAGTACTTGTTGGCCTTGCGCACGCTGTCGAGCGATCGGCCCACGAGCTCGAGCATGCGCTTGGTCGCGTCGTCGCTGGCGACAGCGGTCGCATGGTGTACGAGCAGCGAGTGGCCACGATATCGCAGCAGCAGCCCTGTCGTTGGCTGGCCGGGTAGAACCGGGATGTCCAAGCTCGCGAGGTCGACGGGTGAGAGCTCGAAGGGCTCTTGGCTCCAGCGCGTGAAGCCGAGCGTGCTGCCCTTGGTCCATGCGACGCCCCCTCCCATCGGGCTACAGTACCAGAAAGGCCAGAATGATGATATTGATGATTCAGTCGGCTGTGATTGGCGGATAATCCAGCCAATCACGAATGGCGATTTGCCAGGGATACCGATCCACGCACTGATCAGCCACGCAAGAAGGGACCCAGAGAGCAGCGCCATACTTCAAGGGCGCAATGGCCTCGGAGCTACAACCAGCTGCGGTCAGCACTCGTTGCATTGGACGCGTGGGTCATATAGCCAGCCCTGGCGACCGTGTGCATGCACTCTGTGGTCGCATGGTGGAGGATTGAGCGGAGAAGGGCCAACGAGATAGACGGCGTATCGCCTCCAGCGCTGCGCCGTCCAAGGAGAGATGGCATCGGTCCCTGCACTATGCCTTTCTGTCATGTACGGTAGCGTTCTGGTGGATCTCTCGAGCTTTCGTAGCACCGCAGTTCTCGCGTTCAAGCTGCTTTCGACGCCCCGCATTTCTCGTCCTCTTTATATCGAGGTCATATGTCCATACTTGCAGACAAAATGTCTCGAATCAAATGCATCAATATATCAAATGATGTGGTTGGTTACTTGATCGAGCCCTTGCGAAACGGCAGTCGCATGTCGGCGGCATGAGCCGCTTTACTTGTGTCGAGAGTGACCGGGTGCTCTCGCTGCTCAGCGAAGCCATCGAGAAGCTCCACCTGCTCGCGACCGTGCCCGCGCCGACACTCGACGTCAACAGCAACCACCTCGCTGCCGTCGCGCTCAAGACTGTCCGTAGCCAGCTCGACGGCGATGCCGCTTTCGCTCTCGACAACCACTTTCTAGCGGAAGACGACTTGCTTCGGCGCTTGACGCAGCCAGATCGCATCGAACTCAATTCCGAGGCCGACGACGCGGCGTTCAGCTTGGCCAAGGCGACCACCCGCGCGCTCTGTCGAGCCTTGTATCGGCACGCGCAGGGCGCAAGTGTCTTGTTGGTATGGACAACGACGTACCTCTACTGCGGTGTAGCCAGCGCACCCGTAGGCGGAGCACACGAGCAACAAGAGCAATTACAACAACCAAAGCACCAACAATGAACCCGGCCTCTCGGCGTTGGCGGGGCATGTGGCTGCCGTGCGGGACCGTGTCCGCGCCACGCTCAGCACGTCGGTCGAAGAAGACGACGTGCACCGTGCACTCCTTAGCGACATGAAGGTCCGGATCCGCGAAGCCGAGCACGACTACAAGCAAATGCTGTTTGAAGTTCGCGCGCAGCACGAGGCCCGCGACGCGGCGAGTCGACAGAATCTCAAGAAAATTCTCGCCCTCAAAAGTACGCGCCATACATGTCGATGGCCTCAACCCACCTCGTGTAGCGGAGCTCCACGACATCAACCATGGCACAGAACAAGCCAACGCGCTCATCGACCAAGACGCCAAGCAAGCCGAGTTTGGTCTCCTCAACGCGTTTGAAGAAGATGTACGGCAGCATTCGATCGCTTGCAAATTGAGTTGCGTGCCATGTAGAATGCACGGATCCGCGACGAAGTGTCAACACGCAACGTCGCCCAAGGCCAAGTGCAGGACCAGCACCACTACGTCGAGTCGGGCCATCGAAAAAAGAAGCTCAAAGGCGCCGTCGAGCTCGGCAGCCTCTTGGAGAGGTACGACCAGGACCTGCTGGCGCTGCAAGAGGACATCGATGCGATGCGGGCTGCGGGGCGTCGGACGCCGCAGAAATTGACCGGCTCGTCGAGCACTTTGCCGTCATGGACGAGAACGACCGACGCACGGCCGCCGATTTGGCGCGCTGGGACGACGAGCGCAAGGTCCCCGAACCCTACCCTAGCCCTGGCCCAACCGTCTCTCTTCTAGTTGCGCGAGTCCAAGGACGCCATGGCATTTCGGTACATTGCCAAGATCCAGGCCCACTTTCGCGGGTACCGAACACGCATGCAGCTCAAGGCGGCGCACAAGAAGAAGAAGAAGAAGAAGACGAAAATCAAACAAAACGCGACAAAAGGGAAGCGGTAAGCTGCTTGAAAATCACAAAACGATGCACATGTCTACTGCGGCACACGGTCGGTCTTGGACCGGCGTTGGGTGGTCGTGCTTTCTTCTTCCGTCGGACGGTCTTGAATCGTCGCCATTGGCGCTTCCGTCGTCGTCGTCGTCGTTGGCTCGTCCCCGCCTTGGCCAAACTCGTTGACGCGCGACTTGTCGACGCGGTAGATCCAGCGCTGGTAGAGGTACACGAAGAAGATGATGTCGTCGCGGAAGCACGCGAGGCGGTGCATGATCGGCATCGTGATCACAAAGGCGAAGAGGTCGTCGATGAACGTGTTGAGCGACTTGTAGACCATCGCGCGCCACGGAAGGTGCGCGACCGACTTGAGCTTGTAGTTGATGTACAATTGCGGCGTCATCATGATAAAGCCAAAGGCGTAGACGAAGCTCGTGAGGCTCGAGAGGACCCACGAGTACCAGCCCTTGTGCTCGGCGTAAATGAGCTTGTAGAGCGAGTAGCCGACCAGGAGTGGGTACATGATGTACGAGACATGCGCGACGGCGACGCGGTCGTGCTCGGCGGTCGACGACGACACGTAGTTGTCTTCGCCGGCAAAGACGAGCTTGCCGTTCTCATCGCGGCTGATCTTGATGGCTTTTTTGATCTTCCAAAAATCCAAGACGACGCCGAGGCCCGAGCTGAAGAGGATCATCCAGGATGTGTCATTGTCGACAAGGTAGAGGAAGATGACGAGGTGGAAAAACGCGTTGAGGACGACGGTGCGGAGACTGAGGCCCTCGAGCGACTTTTGCGACTTCCAAAAGCTCACGTCGTTCTTGAACGCGAGCATGTCAAAGACCGTGTGCAAGATCGACACGACGAATGTGACCGCGAGGAGGTACGGGTTGGTGTCGATGAACATCTTCTTCATCGCATCCGTGTCCCGCTTCGAGCTTGTGCCCATGCTCTGCTGCATCTTGAACGACTGGTCCATCTGATGGTAGAGCGCAAATTTCGTCATGCCAATGGCCGCAAACTCGACCTCGAGCGGCAGGCTCGAGACAGAGCCGTTGATCGGCAAGAGCTGCTCGTCGAGGAGCCAGAACTCGTTGAGGTGCAGCACCGGGAGGTAGTTGCCCGAAATCGGGTCGACTTGGAGGTACGGCGCCACGAACGGCTGCGGCGGCTGCCCGCGCGCGTACACCGAGTGGTCGACGAGCACGTGGATCGTCAAGGTCGGCTTCCAATGCGAGACATAAGTCGTGTCTTCTTCAACGACCGCCATCATTTCCTGGTCGTTCTCGGCGGCTTCGTCGGCCTGCCACAGGTTGCGCTGCTTGGTCACCTTGGCCCGCGGACGGTACGTGTTCATTTCAATGCGCTTGTAGACGGTCGCGAGCTCGTCGTAGTCTAGACAATGTGCGTATGAGCCAAATATGCGCTACAAGAGAAATAGAGATACTCTCGTCGGCGGGGTTGGGCGAGTAGCCGGCCTTGGTGAAGAAGACGTGCGCGTGCAGCGTGCCATTGTTGAGCAAGTACGGCGTCATGGTCCAGTTGAGATGGCGCTTGTGCTCGATGGGCACCTCGAGGAAGCCGTAATGGACCGACGGGAGGTCCCAGACCAGCGACGCGTCGTCGTCGTCAAACGAGAACGTCGGCGACGGCGTCGCATACACTTGGATGTTGGTCAAGACACCGTACGCAAACGTGTTGCGGTGCCCCGGCAGCGGCTCGTTGGTCGGCGTGAGCGGCGAAAACTTGGCGAACGGGTTGAGCGTCGTGTCAAAGGCCTGGATGCTCGAGGGCGGCGGCGCTTGGAAGCCAATGGACGGCCCTGTCACGGGCGCGGGTGACGTCGTCGTCGGCGCATCGGCGCTGCCCCAGAGCACGGACGTGACCTTGTTGACGCCGTACCAGATGAGGCCGGCGCGCACGAGCGACGTGAACCACGAGCTCTCCTCGTTGGTGTTGGCGGGTGCTGCAGCCATCGGAAAGGGCAGAGTCAACCCAGCCACGTCGCTACTCCGGATATGGTGCCATTTCCGGATACGAGATTGCACTCTTCCCGCCAAAACACCAACGAGCCAACGAGCAGCGAAGATTCGATGATGTAGCTGCTGGCAGTAATCGAAGCGCCGGGATTGTTACATTTTGACTCTCGACGACGATGCAGGGAGTCAGTAACGAGTACGCGGAGCCACATGAAACGGACCGCGAGCTCTTGCCGACGCGATAGAGAGATATGGGTCAAGGTAGGTCAGGGGTAGGTCGCGACCGAGGTCCATTCTAAACCCAAAGAAGCGTATCCTTCCACGATGACTACTCTAACAACCCAAATGAAGCATATCTTTCGAAGCTTTTCGCGCGAATGCCTCCGTGACCCTTGGCAACCCAGCACCGACCAGACGTCAGAACACAATTTACTTTGCCGCCAACAGCACTCAATGAAAGTCCTTTCAATTCTTCTCTTTGGCACCTTGGTGGCCGCCGAGCAAATGCGTTCGAGCGTCAGCAGCAACACCAACCCGAACGTCAAGGGTGACGCTGGCCCAACCAAAGACATCTTCAAGATTTCCAGCAGCACCGGTGCCACCCGCGACAACGTCGATCAACCGACTGGCAACGCTAAAGTCGAGTCCAACCCAAAGGGCAAGACCGGGAAGAGCGGTGTCACCCCTCGAGCTCTCCGGGGCTAAGAATACGGCAGTGAAGACCGTATTCTCTATCTGTGCGAGAAAAAACTCTCTAAACGTAATCGACTTGTGTGCCCTTTATGTCGTATTTCATCTAATCTACTGGTGCAGCCACGGGCAATAGAGCTTCTGGCTTTGCCAGTACGCTTCAAAGAGCGCGTAAAAGCGCGGGTGGGATCCGGGTTGCCGTTGCACCGTGTGCCGATCGACCGTCCATGGCTTGCCATAGCTGCCGTCCAGTGAGGACGAAAAGTGCGTCACGAACGTCGCGTTGATGCGCGCGTCGACCGAGTCAAAGTCCAGTGTCAGGTTTGCGTTCAAGTGGCCGTTTAGCACCACGTAGTGGCTCGGCAGCACGCCGCGCGCGTCGGGCCACATGGCATTCAGCACATCCATGTCGTACGCAGCCATCGTCGCAAACCGCGTCTGCACCGCCGCTTGCAGCTGCGCAAACGCCTTGGACGATGGCCGCAGCACGAGCAGCGTCGACGCGACCGTGGGCGGCGGGCGGTAGTAGGCCCTCGGCGCCCAGAAGATGGCGGCGTCACTCAGATCGAAGAGGTGGTCCAAGTTGCGGTGCAGCCACGCGTCCGAGTCGAGGTAAATGACCTTATCAAAGCCATGGTACGCGAAGACGCGGAGCTTGGTGAGGGACGACGACCACGTACCGTGCTTGGCATTCGTCTGCACCCACGGCGACACGAGCCGGAGCGTGAGCGTGCCATCGGCCTCGAGCGCCGTTAACGTCGCGTCCGCCACCGTGTTGGTCACCAAAAGCACAATCTCGATCGAGGCGGGGGTCCCGAGGCGCCGAATCTGCTTGGCCATGATGAGCGCATTGCAGGCCGTGATCGTGTCGGTCGCATACAACATGTACGCGACCTTGTCGCTGCGCGAACGCAGGGATGTGCTATGGCGGCGACGCAAGGCAGCCTCGGACGTCGGGCTGCTTACGATGGACGCGTAGAGCAGGAGCAGGCTCAAGGCCATGAAGAGAAGGGTCAGGAGCAACAGGCGCAGCGACCGCGCCGGCCGCGACGCCATGGCTGACATTGCACTTTTTGAATCTGTTTTAAACAGTAATTCTGTACAATACACGAAGCGAACAGCGTGGTGCTCCAATCAATATATTGTGGTAGAGAAGACAGCTTCGCAGTCATGGACGCTTACGTAGCATGTCGATGCTACGTCGCCCGATGCTGTGTCGCGTCACTACGAGATGCGGGTGTCGTGGCACGAGCATTCGAGCGCATAGGTTTTAAACAGTGTATAATACAGTAGCCGGCGCTTGGATTGGCCAGCCGAATCCGGTGACGTTCCCTGGCTGACGACACACCAGCAAAGAGCGCTAATGACAGAGCGAACGACCAAGCGTGCATCAACAACCAAACCACGGGGCGATGCTATTCGGCCCATGGCTCGTTCACCTGCCTGCAGCTACTGAGACCTTTCAGCGCTGGCTACCGCTGCACACCTTCAACGAGCCGATCTTGACGAGCGTGTGGTGCAATTCCAGACATACTCACTGTTGATGCACGTAAACGTCCACCTTTGCCCTTGGAAAACACATGCAGCCAAGCACTAAACTACAGCGTCAGGTGCCATAGAACCTCTCTACGTAGCGCCTCCTTCGTTGGGCAGCATGGATGGCCTGTATCTGGTCGGCGCCGAATTCGGTATCTTCATTTTGGCCAATCACAGGCGACGTGAAGTGAGGCGGTCATTTTCACTTTGAATCCAGAATGAGCAAGTCGACGTCTGCCATCGCCTGAGCATCGCGAGCAGCCTCGCCGTCGGCGCCGGCCTCGGCTTCGCCGCTGCGTCCAAGAAGCTGGCGGCCAAGGCCGCGCCGGCGCTGCCGCGGCTCTACATCTACGACCACTGCCCGTTCTGCGTGCGCACGCGCATGATCTTTGGTCTCAAGGGCCTCCCCGTCGAGCTCGTCTTCCTCGCCAACCACGACGAGGCGACGCCGATCGGGCTTGTCGGCGCCAAGGTCGTCCCGATCCTCGAGACGCCGTCGGGCCTCGTCATGCCCGAATCCATGGACATTGTCCGCTACGTGGACGCCAATTACGGCGAAAAGGTCATCTTGGCCGAGGCCGATGCGACGCGGGCCGACCTCAAGGCGTGGATCAAGGACTCGGCCGAGTGCATGCGGTACCTCTACCACCCGCGCTTCCACGCGACGCTCTTTGCCGAGTTTGCGGCCCAAGCGTCGCGCGACTACTACAAGACCAAGAAGGAAAAGACGATCGGGTCGTTTGAGGACGCGATCGCCAACAGCGCTGCGTACGTCGCGCAGCTCAACGCGTTCCTCGTGCAGCTTGAGCCCATGCTCCAGAAGCCCCATTCCGTCAACGAGACATTGAGCTACGACGACATTGACCTCTTTGGCCGTCTCCGCGGGCTCACGATCGTCCAGGGTGTCACGTGGCCGCCCAAGGTCCGCGAGTACATTGAGTACATGTCCAAGGTTTCGGACATTCCGCTCCTCGACACACTCGCCCGCTTTTAAGCCACTTCTACACTGTAGCAAGCAGTATGAATAGCCAGAAGAATCCTGTTGTGGTTGCTACATATGTGTCGTCGAGTTTACAGGTCGCGTTGAAGTGCTGTCGTCGAGGACGCCCGTCGCTCGACGAACGCGCCGAGGGATACGTTGGACGAGGACTACCTCCTTGGGTCACACGTCTGCGCCACCGACTTGGGCCAGGATTGCCACCGCCGTCGACTGCGACGTTGTCTGAACCACGGGCCAAGAGTCGGAACGCGATCGAAGCGAATGCAATGTACGATGAATAGTTAGATAGACGCAAGCTGCGATCGAGAGGCTACGGCTCGTACGTGGGCACGGTCTCCTTGTTGTACTGGTAGCGCGCGGCGGCCAGCACGACGCGGGCGTACACAAGGTGGAAGGGCACGAGCGCCCAATGCACTGCGCGCGTCGGTTCAAACATCGTTGCGTATTCGATCGAGCGGCCGTCGTCGGCCACGTGGAGCCACGAGTGGCCGCGCGTGTCGTCCGAGAGCGCCCACGCGAGGACGACCTCGTCCGGCGTGCGCTCGACGACGCGGAAGACGACGACCGCGTCGTTGGGCTCGAAATCGAGGCGTGCGATCGCGGCGTCGGTCGTCGCGCCGTAGCCGAGGAGGCGCAGCAGCACCCGTTCGGCCTGGAACACGGGCGACCGGAAGAAGCAGCTCGCAAACTTGGCCAAGTCGACGGGCGCGTCCATCGTCGCCGTCAACACGTCGACGTGCGCGGCCTTGTACGGTGCGAGCGTCGGCGACGGCTGAAACTGGCACGACGCCGACTTGACCGTGAGCTGCGCGTACAAAAGGCCCGTGGCCGTGAGCGTCGCGCCCAGCGCAGCAAACGAGCGCAGCGTGGTCGACATGAGGATGATGTGGTTGATGGAGCAAAAGGTAAAGTGAGTTTGGGCGATGATGATGTCAACATCACTCTGGAACAAGAATGAACATCGTCGGCGATTTTTCTGTGCGGATCGAACACATCGCGTCTTGTGCTGGTTGCGATGCTCTTGGGGGAGGTGGGACTCTTCAATCAAGCGCTTCTTCAACTCTACGGTCGTTCCTGTGTCGCCAAGACGTGGGGTCACGGGAGTGTACACTAGTATTGTACAATTGGACACACATCTATCTATTAATTGAATAAGGACTTTTTTGCGCGAAGCGCGGCACGAGCGCAGCGAGGGCACCCGGCGGTAGCCGGGCCCGTGCGCTAGCACGGCAACGTTGTTGGAGCTCCAAATAATGTGTTTTGACGTGCGTAGCGCGTTTGGAAGGGTCGAATTCGGTTAAGTACGTCTGCCCTCCCAATGTCGTGTTTTTTGACTTGGTGTTTGTAGCAACGTCACATCGTACTTAACCGGACACTATCGTACTTATCCGCGCGCAGCGCGCCACGAGCGTAGCGAGTGCATCCGGCGATAGCCGGATCCCGCGCGGTAGCGCGGTACGAGCGTAGCGAGTGCATTTGCCATTGATGTGCGCAGCGCCAACCACGAGTGTAACGTGTGCATCTATGATCTGCGCGCAGCGCGCCACGAGCGAAGCGAGTGCATCCGGCGATAGCCGGATCCCGCGCGGTAGCGCGGTAGGGCAATTTACGAGCGCAGCGAGTGGACTTGGCCGGGTCTTGCGCGATAGCGCAAACCACGAGCGTGGCGAGTGCATCCGGCGATAGCCGGATTTTGCGCGGTAGCGCGGTAGGGCATAGGCCAGATGGTAGCGTAGCGAGTGCCTATGGTATCGATGCGCGCAGCGCGAGCCACGAGCGCAGCGTGTGCACCTGCGGTCGTGCACGGCAGTGCGGTAGGGTAGTGTGCGCGCGCTCGGCCACGATGTGGCGGCGCGGCGCAGAGAGGCGGTCGAAGACTTTGGTCATGGTGATGAGGCACGGTAGGGGCTTATGCCATGTGCGAGCGTAGTGAGTGCATGTGGCATCGGTGCGCCAACCACGAGTGTAGCGTGTGCATCTGCGATCGTGCACGGCAGCGCGGTAAGATTATGTGGGCGATAGTGCAATGGATGAGCGTTTTGATTGCAGTTGGTATTAAATTGAAATTGGCGCGAAGCACATATTAATTTAATTGTAGTAGAAGTTCCGGCCATGGTCGCGACGTCAGTGTCGGGCGCGCGCGTGCGGGGGTCGCGGCAGCAGCGACTGCGATGGAAGAAGCCAAGGAGCTGCGATGAAAGTTTGCTGCGGGCGACGGCTGAGACGCAAGGTCTATGCGGCTGTACTTTCTGGGAAATCACGCGTGTAGAACCGTTCTACACGCGTGGCTTGTGACTGAGCGACGAAGTCATGGCACTGCATCACGACACGGGTAGAATAGCTGGGCCGGGCAACGCGAGTACATAGCTGATTTGACGTCATTCGCCCTGCAATGTTGATCTCCGCTCCAGCAAACTGTTGTGGCCTCTATGCAAGACGCGTCGGGTTATGCAGTATTGGACCCGATGGCTGAAACGATGTGAAGGCTAATAGACCACAACTTGGCCGCTGCACCAGCCTCACCGCCACCCAAGAAAACAATATTTGACGTCGACGCTGCTGCAGCTCTATAGAGATCAATCTTTTGGACGAACCCACCAGGTGCACCGTAGCGCAGCGGAGGTTGCACCGCAGTGTGGCTCCCGGCCGAAGGCCGTTGGCGTTGCAAAACGGCGCACCGCAGCAAAGCGGAGGTCGCGTTCGGCGCACGCGCCGATCACACATTTGCCATGTGAATGCGTGTCTGCATTGGGCAGGGTGTGCTGAACGTACGTACATTGGACATGAAACCGAACACCATGATTGTTGGCATCCACACCGTCCATGCTACGACACCGACGCACCGCTAGATTGCACGCTGCCCCGATACCAAACTGAAATCAATTGGCCCCACTGCACCC
>NW_012156479.1:132187-148989 GCF_000151545.1 Saprolegnia parasitica CBS 223.65 | reverse complement strand
AGGCTTGAGATCGCCGTGAACGATGTTCTGGTCGTGGAGGTACGCGAGGCCGTGGAGCACTTGGAGGGCGACGCCGTGCAGCTCTGGGTCGAGCATTGGTGCGCAAATCGTGTCACTTGTCGAGGACGGCTTGGTCTTTTTTTGAAAACTCAACAAGTCGCCGAGCTGCATGAACTCGAGGACGAGGAAGAGCTTGTTGACGTGCGGGTCGTCCATGACCTCAAAGAGCCGCAGCACGTTCGGATGATTCAGCTTCTTCATGATGGCAATCTCGCGCTTGATGTCGTTGAGCGCGTCGGGTTGCCGATTGAGCTTGCCGTGTTTGTGCATAATGTCACGATCAATAAACTTCATGGCAAAGAGCTGCCCGGACGCCTTTTCCTTGCAGAGCTTGACCTCGGCGTAGCTCCCGACACCGAGGCTCTCCAAGATGATGTAGTTGTTGATCATCGTGCGCGAGTTGAGCCAGTCGCCCGAGATGGGCGTCGGGTGCGGCAAATTGTGGGTTGGTAGCTGGGCTTTCTTCTTTTTGACGACGGTCGTGTCACGGATACCAGCGCCTACGTGTGCTCTCAATATAGTATTCCACTCTGTACGATAAAGTACCCGCTACGAGAGGCAGAGGCTCATTGGTGCCTCCAGCCTTCATCTCGACACTCTCCGTGCGAGCTTTGGATTGCACCGGGATGTCGGGCGTCTCCTGGATGCTTGCATGATGCTTGTCTTTGATAGGGAGATCGGGGCGTGGCCCGCTTTGGAGCCAATCGTTGACGCCCTCGTCGTCATCGTCGTTGTCCGAGTCGTCACTACCGACGATGGATGCTGCACCAAGAAACGAGTGGCTCGAGGCAAGCCAGTCGTGGGCTTCCGCTGGCTCGACATCGGCAAAACTACTGCCGTTGTCGCTCTCGGACCCGCTTGTGTCGACGACTTGAATCATATCGTCGTCAAAACCAGAGTCGGCGGCCGCCAGAAATGGCGTCGGAGTCGTGTTGACTGTGGCGGGGGGGCGGCCCGGCGGTGGCACACGCCCGCCCCGTCCTCGAAAGCTCCCGCGTCCCCGAAATGACGCCTTCCGGATGTCGCAATTGGTACTGGGCTGGATCGTTTTGGGTGTCGGTGGTCGAGAGAAAGCGTACTCGAGCGCGGGCTGGTTTGTGAGGGCTGCGTTAGGAAGTTTTAGCTGCGGCAAAGGACTCTTGCTGCTTGGTAGACTCTGTGCTGGGAGCTCAGCAAGAGCAAACACATTTGGCTGGATTCGGTCGCGCGTCGGGTCTTTGAGCGATGCAGCGGGTTGTGCAACGTGACCGTCCAGATCAAAGTCGTGGACGTCGGTGGTCACCTTCTTGACGAGGTCCGTGGTCGCACGGGCGTTCGTGGTCGAAAGCTGGGGCTGGGACATGACGCGGCTATCGATAACTCGCTCTTCTTCGAGGCTGCGGGGGGCGGGGTCAGGATCGTGGGTCACGGCAATGGAGGCAGGGTGCGGCTGACTAGTGACACACCCCATGTACAGTAGAAGGGTAGAACGAGACGGACGGCTAGATGGTGCCCGCTGCCGCCATACGCCGAGCAGTCACGAAACGTTTCTTGCAAAACGAGAGTTGAGTTCAAAAGGCGAGTTGCCTCAGGTCATTGTCTCATGAACGCTCGTCTGCGTCTTTTGTGCAAGGCTTATAAGCACTCGCCGAAGTCACACGCAAGTTGCAGTAGATATCGTCGTCGCCACCACTAACGTCCTTGATACACCAACGCGCTTCTTTGTTTGTACCTGTACTCAAACAGGGGACCTTTTTCACAGCTAGAACAAACTCGTTTTCGCACAAGGCCAAACTCGTTTTTGCAAGCACCCTGCACGCTTGGCTCGCCATTCGTCGCTGGAATCGCAACCCTCAATATGACGGTCTGTCGTGTATGATCGCTGCCTAGCTTGGGTCCACGTCAAGCGATCGAAAAGGCTTGGCTAATCCCACGCCACGGATCGTCTAATGATAGCATACAAATGCAGTTGTCGATTTGGCGGCGGGCCCCATGACCGAGACTGCGGCGAAGAAGAAGAAGTGGCTCAAGAAGGAAAAAATCGGCCAAGGGTACTCCGCACGTCCCATCAATTGGGCTACCGACGACCTCATATCGTGGCGTAGCGCGCATGGCATCGTGTACAAGTGCACGGAGATGCCACCGTCCACGCGCGTCGTGGCGCTCAAAGAGCTGAGCACGAAGGATCTCTCGGCCGATGAAATCGTAGATGCGGCGTCTGCTTTAACGATACCAAACGGAAATGGTGTGTAGGACGCACTCATGCGCGAAGCCACCATCATGCACGGGCTCACACACAAGCACATTGTGCACTACGACGGGGTCAAGCAGAAGAAGCGCCGCCACACGTTGGAGATCTCAATGGAGTACATGCCGGGCGGCTCGCTTAGCGCGTACATACGCGCGGTCGGTGGTGCTCTCACGCTCGAGCGAACGCAGCGCTATACGTGGCAGCTCCTGCGCGCACTGCAGTTTCTTCACGACCACCGCATCGCGCACCGGTACGCGTTGCCATCGATCGCGTGTGTTAAGGCTCGTCATTCTCGTCAAGGGACATCAAGAGCGCCAACGTGCTGTTGAATTTGGACCAATCGCAGCTCAAGTTGGCCGACTTTGGCGCCCTCAAGGAAATTGGAAGCGTCTCGGTCGTCGGGGGGCTCAAGGGAACGCCCCACTGGATGGTACTCCTGATATCATTGGCGAATGGTGTGAGCGAATGCGGCTGGTGTAGGCTCCAGAAGTCATCAAGGAACAACAAACGAGCGAAGGGTAAATTACACACCGTCGATCGCTCATGTTGTGTCGCTCACTCGATCCTCATGGTAAATCTAGTTGGATCAAGGCCGATATTTGGAGCCTTGGCTGCACCGTGCTCGAGATGCTCACGGGCCAGACGCCGTGGCACGAGTTCAGCAACCCGCTCACTGCCATGTACAAGATCGTCTCGAGTGACTCGATTCCAAAGGTCCCCAACGACTTGCCGGCCGAGGTACATACGTCGACGCCTCCTCGTCCGAATCTCCGTGCTAAATACTTCGTAGGCAATTGCCTTCCTTCACGCGTGCTTCCAGCGTGACCCCAGTAAGCGGCCAGACGCCAAACAGTTGCTGCTGTCGCCTTTCTTGAAGAGTGTGCGACGGGAGCGCAAGAAGATCAGAGCGGATGCCACGTCACGCCCCCTCAGTAACTCCCCGCTCAAGACGGTGTCCACCACGGTGCGCACTGCACCTTTATGTATCAAGGCGAGCCAACGCACCACCTGTAGAAATCCAAGCCCAAATTGGCCGTCTCCGAGAAGCCGGCAACACCGGCTCTCAAGCTCTCCGTACGCGGCGCGAATGTTTGGCCAAGTGCAATAAATTGCATGCACGTAGACGCCCGAAGAAGACGACGCCCCGATGCCCAAATTCAAAGTCCTCTCGATTTTACAAGCACCCGACGTCGTCCCGTCGCCTTCGATGCGTCACCGGGCCAAGGTTGCGTGCATGCAGCCTTCGTCTTCCGACTCAGTCAACGTGTAGAAACTTGTCAAGCTCGAACCACTTACACCGACTGCGCGGGATACCAACCAAGACGAGGGGCGCGATGCTGAGGTAGCGCCATCGCATGACACCAATTTGGTCAATATTGCCGTTCTGTCTAGCTTCTCTGCAGCGCTACCAAACATGCATCTCCGTACACGCAACTTTTCGTGACCTAGCCCCAACCTCAATTCTCAATGTAGGCAACCGCGGCGTGGTCCTGCGCCCAATGATCTCACCAACTCGCCACTGGCATCGCCGCGGTCGCCCGCTCACTTGCTCTCAACGCGGTCGGTCGGCGACATTCATCTGCCTCCAGGGCTCCAACGCCCTGAGCTACGCCGTATTGCGACTGCGCCACACGCCATGCGGCGCTCCGAGGTATCGCCGAGCCGCCTCAAGCTGCCCCCGCTGTCGGCGCGCGGGCCTGCACCTCAATCTAGCTACGATCTGTCGAGTAACAATGCATAAGACACCTTTTCCTGTTTTCCATTTGAAAAATATTCCATAAAAGTCGAGTTTGAGGCACGGTGCGACATGATTGGTCGATTGAAAGATACGCTTTTGTCGAGGCGACAGGCCAACATGCAGCGCAAAGGGTCAATGCGACCTCCACCGCGCACGATCCGAGGCAGCGTCGATGAGAAGGCGCCGACTCTCGAGGCAAGTGACAAGAAGCCACGTAAAATGCGTGACGAGACCATCGTCATCCACGTGTGCGACGAATTTCGCAAGGTCAACCGGGACTTTACCTGCAACAAGGCGCTGCTGCTGGAAAATATGCGGTACTTTAGCGCATATCTGAGTGACGCGGGCTCAAACGAGGACATTGACATCTCGGTGCACTGCGACGTCGGCATCTTTGAGTGGCTGTACAACTACGTGCACGCGGCTAACGGCGTCGGCACGTCGCCACTCACCAAGCTCGGTGTCGAGAACGTGACGCCGATTCTGATCTCCTCCGACTTTTTGCAAATGGACTATCTTGTCAACGAGTGCACGTCGTTCATTGGCACCCATCTCGAGTCGGTCGTCGACATGCCGGGCGACCTCCTCTGCGTCTCGGAAGGCATTTTGGACGCGATCGCGCTCAAGTGCTCCCTCGAACAGCTCGATATGATCGAGCCGCGAAAAGAAAAGCTCTGCTACAAGCTCTACACCAAGCGCATCGGCCATTTACTCGGGCATCTCAAGCAGCTCGAGACGAGTCTGGACCAATGCGCGGCGTGCAGCGTCATTTACTATAGCGGTCACATCAGCGTCTTGCACTGCCGCGACGCAATTCCGACCATCGGCGCATTCGGCCAAGTGCTGTCTCGCCACGAGCCACGCGGGGATTGGAAGGTCGATCCGTGGCTCAAGGCGCTCGCTGCGTCGCCCAAGACGACCTACTGGAAGCTATGGGGAGCGCTCCAGTGCTTTTACTGTGTCGAGTGCCACACCTTCTTTACAGGCTCGGAATTCAAAGAGTGTGTGCACCACCCGCCGCCGCCACCAGCGAGTACATCGATTTCGTCAGGCCTCGAAGCCTCGACGCACCACGCGTGCTGTGGTGCCCCCAGGTTCGCCGCCGACGCCCGCGCGACCCGTGGCTGTACATATAGAGACCACGTGCTCGGTCGTCCGTACCAGGTGCGCGAGTTCTACGCACCAGAAAGCAATTTGAGCCGCCTGCACGAGCTCGCGGTGACGCATGGCGACCTCATTGCGCGCGACAAGCCGAGTGTGCCACCGGTTGCAACAGCACTTTCTGCTGGTACTTCTCCTGGTGTCGCTGTGCACGACATGCTGCGCCCCAGTGTCGTTGCGCGCAAGACCATGCTGGCCAATGTTGAGGTGCCAAGCGACCTCATCAAGAGCCTCAAGTCCAACAGCGCGGATCTCTCGACGCCACAGACGCGCAAGCAGTGGAAGATTGACCTGTACGTGGCACCATTTATCGCGTTGGCAGTATCTTATCGGTGCTTAGACTGCAAGAGAAGGACCGCATCCGTGTGCAGCTTCTCTCGTCAACGTTGACCAAGATGCGCACCGAGTACCGCGCAGCCTTTCGGTGAGGAGGGTATTGCTGTCTATGGGCCTGCATATCACAGCTAAGTCAACCACACTCTGTGCTTATCGCTGTGAGCTTTCTGGCGCTGCTAGCTGGCACTGATGGGTGCCTCGTCAGCTCGGACAGTGGACTGGCGATCACGTTGGAAGGGATCATCCTCCTGGGCAGCTGCATCAACAATGTCTCGTGGCGGGGTACATGTAGTAGCCAGGTGCAACCCATCGCAACCTTGCAATGGCCCACTCGAAAAGCTCGGCAACCTTGACGACATCAACTCTAGTAGTATGCTCCGTAGAGTGCTAGTAGCGAGAGCTGCAACTCGTGTCGACACCGTCTGCGCTCACAATGACGCGGCCTTCATCCCACCCACGTTCTCGACTGCACCATTGCGGTGATGCCATTGGTCCAAATCAACCAATTACAATAGATCCCTCTATATATTAATAAATGAATCTATGCCTGATTGCAGTGTATCAAATGGTAGAGGTGTTTGCCCTTTCGGGTCGCATCCAGATCTGAACCGCCATGCCCGCCGAGAAGACGCACTCAATCCACACGACCGACACGTTCACGAACGACCGGTACGTGGAGCTCTTCTACCAGTCGCTCGTGCCGCAGATCGAGACGCTGCAAGGCGTCATCGTGTTTCTCCACGGTCTCGGCGACCACTCGTCGGGCTATCTCGACTTTTTCGAGCGGCTCGCCGAGGCCGGCTACGCCGTCTTCGCGTTCGACTACATTGGCCATGGCAAGAGCGAGGGAGAGAGGGTCTACCTCGAGCGCTACCAGCATTTGCTAGACGACATTGACCAGTTTATCGCGCTCACAAAGGCCGAAGTCGACAAGCTCGAGGTCCACGTCGACAAGTACATCCTCATGGGCTCATCCATCGGCGGCCTCTTCTCGTCCTTGACGATTGCTCGCGAGCTCCATGCGTTCGATGCTGTCGTCCTCATCGCGCCGGCGATCAATGTGCCCATGACGTGGGTCCTCCGGATTCAAAAGGTGTTTGCCTATCTCCTCTCGACCTACTTTCCAACGTGGCGCATCGTGCCCGGCGTCGAGCGTGAGAGTACACTCCGACTGGCTTGGACGCGACGCGAAAGACTCATGGACGACTCTTTTGTTTTAGAGTTGTCGCGCGAGCCCGCGGCGCTCCTCGAGTTTGACCAAGACGAGCTGTCGTACCACGGCATGACGCCCGCGCGGACGGCCGAGCAGTGCCTCCGCGCGATGGAGGAGCTCGACGAGCTCAAGACCAACTTTCGGACGCCGCTGCTCATCGTCATGGGCACCGACGAGCGCATCGTGTGCCCCGAGAGCATCCGCGCGTTTGTCCGCGATGTCCCAAGCGACGACAAGGATCTCGTTGTTTTTGAAGGTGTTGGCCATATGCTCATGCGCGAGTCCAAGCGCGACGAGGTCGAGCAGACCATTATCCAGTGGCTGAACGCCCGCATGCCCCAGTCCGGGCAGTCCGAGGCCTTGTAATGAGCAACAGTCGCGATGCTCTGGTTGATAATTTCGGGTCGTTCGGCGCCAAGTTGATTGGAACCGTGCTAAAGAAGGGGTTCGGAAGGAGTTTCTGGCCCGAGAAAGCACTCGAGAAGGTAAACCTTGGGTCACACGCACGTACTCTTGCAAAAAAT
Source organism: Saprolegnia parasitica CBS 223.65 (assembly GCF_000151545.1). NCBI lineage: Eukaryota > Oomycota > Saprolegniomycetes > Saprolegniales > Saprolegniaceae > Saprolegnia > Saprolegnia parasitica. The sequence continues at coordinate 141,727 of NW_012156479.1, read as the reverse complement.
TACGACGTCGCACCAACGGCCAAGTGCTTTTGGTGCATCAACGCCCACGCGTCTAGCGTAGGTTCACCGGGTATCAACATTGGGAACTTGGGTATGACTCGTCAGTCAGTCTTCCATCGCAACGGTCAACGACGACGAGGCACCCTGCGAGGCAAGTATATACTTCCCTATTGACTGACGACACGTTTACAAGCTCGATGATGCGACCAATCGATTGGATGGCAGTGTAAACAATCAAACTATCAAGCCGAAAGTACGTAAAATATCAAGTCAACGAGAGCGTGCAAGAAAGAGCTGATGGAGGTGGGTGACATAAGCCGTAGTGCAGGGGCTGAGCAATAGGGTAAGGGCGTGCCACCGCTCGTTGCAGTACGCTTGAGCGCATCGTACTTGGTCCCAGTCGTCAGTTTCCAATTTGCGTTTACTCGAGCACCCACGTCGTCGATGTTTATGCACAAGAGCCTCTCGCTGTCGTGTGCGACCGAGCACAAGCAAATCGCAGCGGGCGAGAAGAATGCGACGACGTTTGTCAACTGCCACATCGAGGCCCCCAAGTGCGACGACAACGAGCGCCAGCCGATCGACCTCGTCATCGTCCTCGACAAGTCGGCGAGCATGGCCGAGCTGAAGAAACTCGATTTGTGCAAGACGACGCTGACGTTTCTGTCGCGGGAGCTCTCGGCCATGGACCGCGTGAGTTTGGTGGTGTACGACAGAGACGTGACGACCGTCCAACCCCTCACGCTCATGACGCAGGACGGGAAGGCGCTCTTCGAAAAGCGCGTCCGCACCATTCAAGCCGGAACCTGCACGAACCTCAGTGGCGGTCTCTTCGCTGGTTTGGATGAGATTCAACGCCATGAGCGAAGCGATGGCGGGTCGCCCAACCCTATCCGGTCGGTGCTCCTCTTGACGGATGGACTTGCCAACTACGGAGTGGTAAAGTCGTTGCCGCTTCTAAGTATCCTAGAGAGCTGCTACAACGACGCCCTCCATCCCACCGAACAAGCTAACGCTCCTCCGACCGGTAGACCAGAGCCGTCGTCGCCCGTGTCTCTCTTTACCTTTGGCTATGGTGACAACCACGACGCCAAGCTCTTGCGGTGCATCTCGGACTTTGGCCGTGGTGCCTACTACTTTGTTGAGAACGCAGACGCTGTCTCGCTCGCGTTCGCCGACTGCCTCGGGGGGCTTCTCAGCGTCGTGGCTCAAAACATTCAACTCGAAGTGCTCGCCGCGTCCCCCGGTGTCCGCATCCTCGAGGTCAACACCAAGCGTCCCCAGCGTGTCCAGGCGCCGGGGCTGCACTACGTGATTGAGCTCGGCGACTTGTACAGCGAAGAACTACGGGATCTTCTCGTGCACGTCGAGACCTCTGAGAGTACCGAAACCAGTCGGCAGCACTTGGTCGAGTTTCGTCTGCGCTACGTCAACGTACTCACGTCCCGCATTGAGACCATGTCGACCATGAGCGCGATTGATCGCCCCAGCGTTGTCACCGACACCTCGGTGAGTCTGACTGTCACGCGGCAAATGCACCGACTGGAGACGGCCGATGCCATGGACACTGCCCAACGCGAGGCCGACGACGGCCGCCTCGACCTCGGCCAAGCCCGCCTCGCAGCGCTCAGTAAGAAGCTTCAACGAGCTTTCGCCGACTTGCGTTTGGATGCGACCGTTGGTCAAGAGAAAATGCTGCTCGACGACTTGCGCGATTGCCAAGAGGCGATGCAAACGCTCGCCGAGTACCGGTCGCGGGGTCAGTACCGGCTCACGAACCGCGCTCAAACGCACCATACGCAGCGAAGCAACGACACGGAGACGTCGTGGGTCGACATCAAGAGCGAAGACAGTCTCTGCAGCGAAGACTCTGGCACGTATCGCAATGGCACCAAGCGCCGTGTGATGGCTCGCGCGCTCGACATGAAGCGAAAGGACGCGTAAACGTGGCGTTTGATGGGAAGGAGGGTAGGCCTTGACAGCAAGCGGCGTGATGCAACGTTTGTGTCTGCAGTAAAACAATCGAGGTGCTATGTAGAGCTCTTCTTATCTAGCTAGCTAGACCTCTTCTTATGTTTTCGCTTTGCTCGACCACGATCAAGCGCATCAAGCCGACGTCGTTCGGGCAGGCGCTGCCACAGCAAAAATCATTGAGATGATCATGTGCTACCATGACACGACTACCGCCTTCTTCTCGGCGCTACATGCGCTTCCTCGCGCTGGCTAGAGCTCGCTCCTCGTGGCGCTGGAGCGGGTATGTGATCGTGCCATGGATGCTGTGGCCGATCCTTGACGTCCAACGCACGGCTTTGGCGTCCGTTGGCCACGAAGCGCTCTTTCCACGCGTGCTCAAACATCATCCGTACGTGCTCATAGACCCCAACGAGCCAGACTAGCACCTGCCCCTGGTGTCGCCGGGTGCGGACGTCGTCTAGTGGGACTACGACAGCAGCGTTGCCGACCTCGAGACGTCATTGCTGGCGCGCGTGACCAACTTGCAAATTGACATGGTACCGCTTCGCACATTTGCAAAATATGTTGCGAACGCGCCGCGTCTGTGCGCCATGTAAATGTACCTCGCTGAGCCGATCGACGCGCTGTCGACGCGCGACGCTCGATCGTTTGCCCGCTCACACCAAGCTTACGCTGCGCAGGGTGGAGATGTCCGTGGTAGTCGATTCAGCGACGTAGCGCTGCCGTCACAGCGCTTGCCTAAACGTTCGCGACCTTTCCGATCACGACGCTGTACTTGCACCATCTCTCGGTGACGGCGGTCGGGGCCAAAACGCTCTACGACGCCTTGCGCACGTCGCCGCGCCTACAAAGCCTTCCGTTCTTCGAGAGTGCGCAGCTGGCGCGGTACCTCACAACGTCGGCAACACCAAGCACATGCTTGCGCTGCCATTATGACCATGACGCAACCAGCCTTGTCTGCTGTGACCGCCTGGACAGTCGACGGCGATTGGAGTGAGATCAAGACCGCCGTCATGGCGCTTGGGTCCCTGCAACACGTCCGTGAGCTGCCCGTCGGCGTGCAGTTGGCGCCTCTTCATGCCAATGAATACAGCGTGTTGCTAGAGGCCATCGAGAAGCTCCCACTGCACACGCTGGGTTGGGTCTGTCGGGCGTCGAGTTTCTGCCGACATCGACCCTTCTTCAAGAGCTCGTGGCGTGTCTGCGCCGTCAAGGCTCGGTGCGGTCACTGTACCTGAGCATGTCGGGACACACATCGGACGCGATTGCAAGGACCGTGCCGATGTTTGCCCATATCGAGCACATGGAGTTAAGCGGCAACGATTTTGGCGACCACGATGCCCCGAGGCTGCAGGCGTACCTATCCCACCTTGGCCATCTCCATCTGCGTGGGACAAAGCTCTCGAGCGCCGGCCAGGACCTCTTGAAGGCACACGCGTGCGACGTTTTTTGCCATTTATCGATCGACGCCAACAAAAGTTACGAGTAAGAAGCGTCCGATATGTTGTGAAATTGGTCGGTTCTCCCACGGCGACACAAGAAGGAATACTACCTACTACAAGAGCCGAGGGCCGAGGGGGACAAAAGACGGGGTGCGCCACGGCCTCGCTTTCCCCACGCAACACACGAGCTACCACGGATGCCTTCTTTAATGGATGGTGCGTCACGACGAGCGCGTCACGACGAGCTGCGCCAACTTTATGAGTGCGTCGCGCGCTGGCGACGGCGGGTACTGCAGGATGGCGAGAATCGCAAGCTCGGCCTGAACCATGGCAATGTGTTTGCTTTTTTCAAGCCCCGTGCTGGTCTTGACAAGAGTGGCCGCGAGCTCGATGTCACCAGCGTGGCTGAAACGACGCGCGATGAGCGGCGCGAGGACCGGGAACTCTTCCTGGGGCCAGGGAGAACGGGGGCTGTCGCGAGACCCGCCTTGAGGTCTGCGAGCCTCGATTTGCCCGTGCGTTCGCCCTCGTAGTCCAAGACGTCGTCCATGAGCTAGAATGCATAAGACGGCAAAATGCTGCGCAAGTACCAACGTGGTAGGCAAGTCCGACGTGGCGGCCGTAAGCAAAACCAAAGTCGCACACATCCTGCGAGTGCTCGCCGAGGACGAGCACTGTTGGCCAAGAGCGATGCAGTCTTGTAGTAGTTCTTGCGGAGGTAGTCGTTGAACGGCGAGATCGCATCGCTCGTGTCCGCGTAACGCATCTGAAGAACCTCGCCCTGTACGAGGTTCTCGAGTGCGGTTGTCATGAGCTCGAATGCCTCGAGGTTTCCAAGTCGTCCGAGACGACGCAAGGCCCGCGCAAGCAGAAAATCGCCCACAAGGACAGAGAGCTTGGAGCCAAAGACCTTGGTGGCCGATGCGACGCCTTGACGGGTGTCGGCGTTGTCAAGGACATCGTCGTGCAGCAAACTCATCGCATGGATGATCTCCCTAAAGCAAAAATGTCAATATATGGCGTCATACGACGTGTTCGTCATACGTGACTTCGGCTAGGCGCTGTTGGGAGGCGGCAATGCCAGCGCGCGACTTGGTCGACGACTCTGTCGCAGCGTCGGCAGCCTGGGCCATGAGTAGCAACATCGTCGGGCAGACCTTTTTCCCGCCGCCTCTTTCAAACCAGTACTACCTACGCCACGTAATGAAGTTGGTTAAGCAGTGTGGGGTATTTGTGTACGAGGCGGCGGCGTCGAGCCCGGGGTGGTCCGAGGTGACAAGAGCTCGAATGCTCGTGACGACCGAAGCCATGTCGTCGTCGAGCAGCTTGAACGGGTTTGCGTCGATAGGCGTATGGATATGCACGCAGTCGGCGACACTTTGGCCGTTTTGAAGCCTAGACTATCGCATAGGACCGACGTATTGTCGACAGCGTGACGGCCCTACCGGGTGAATTCCTGAGGCATGTTGAACTGTTGACGTACTGACGCGGCCAAAATACCGGGCGAAGGGTCCAGAATGGACGACTGATACGCTGCGTCCTACCCATCGATGAGCTCGCCGCAGACGATGGTGCTGATCCACTGTCGGTGCCCAAGCCACACGCTGGTGCTACGTCCAACGTCGACGCGCCAGAGCTGAGGCTGCGGAGCGAGGCTTTTGACCATGACCAAGGAGGTTGCTTTGAGGCAGCTGCCCTGTGCACGCAGTGTTGCATGTTCGAAGGGCGCCAACAAACCAAAAGTTCGCCATGGTTGCTGCAGTAACCGGATGCCAATATCCGGATAAGGCACAAGCCGCGCTATCTATCTTGGCATAAAATGGGTTGTCTGCAGACGACGCGTCGACTTGTCGGCGCACTACATGTAGCTCATAACGAGTGTGCGCTGCTTTCTGATTTCTTTGATTTCTCTGCGCAGTTTCAAGCCCACCTCGCCTCGTGTCATGCCACGTCATTGCACCCAATGTCGCAGGCATGGTCCCATTTGCAGACGTAGCGCTGCCGCATCGAGACGACACATCGTGTGCTGCTGCCGTCTTCTCGCTCCGCGACGTCGCTGGCCGCTGGTTGATTGACAAAGACGACGCCATCAAAAATCAAACAAGCACGCGCTCTCTTGCTCGATTGCTCTAGTTCTCGAACGGCAATAATCGAGGCTACTGGATGAGCCGATTGTGTGGGGGGCGAAAGACGGGCTGCGTCACGGCCTCGCTCTCCCAGCGCAGCATGACAAACATGGCTTCCATGCCAGCCTTGCTCTTGACGGTTTGGTCCACGTCTTGGTAGCCGACAAACTCGACGTCGACGCCGGGCTCGGTTCGCGACACGGAGAACTTCCACGCACACGCCTCTTGTGCACGCATGGACGCGGTGATCTGGCGCACTAGGTTTATGTAGAAATGAGATTACTTGACACGAGGGAAGGTACGTACGGGGCGGCGTCATTGCATACGACTTCATGCCGACGAGGTAGTGCTGCTCGTCGACAAAGATGCGAAAGACGACAGCGCAGAACGTCACGTTGCGTGGGCCGACCGACTCGAAGATGCGGACGATCGCAATGTCTTCGCTGACCCATTTGAGCACCTAGGCGATCGTCGTATCAACAAGAACATATCTGTATCCAAGGCTCCTCTTCGCGCACCTCGAGCTCTTTCCAGTCGGGGTACACGCGCCGCGATTTGTCGCGGTTGGAGAGAATGCCCCATGTCTTGTCGACAAAGTCCCGAAGGACGCCGTCGCGCATCAACTTGTGCGTGGAAAAGCACATGGTCCGATCGCCGTCTTCCCAAAAGTCACTCGTCCAGCCCATCGCCGACGCATTCACGGGCTCTGCAATCCCCATTGAATCCAGAAATGTCGTGGAAATCGACGGTACCGTTGGCCGACGTTGGCGGCTTCCAGTGGTTGAGTTCTTGGAACCCCGTGCGGACGACTTCGTGAACCCACTCCATGTCGCCGCGGTGGATCCAGCTCCAGTCAAAGCTTTGAGCAGGCAGCTCGGCCACCATGCTGTTGAACCCGCCCATGAGCGTGTTCATTGCCGGACCTCCCGAGCCCTACGGAGTGTGGACGTCGATGGTGTTGCGTCCAAAAGAAATGTACCGAGAGCGCTTGGATGCCTTGTTGAAGCGACCGCGCAAACTCTTCGTGGTGCTTGAGCCGGGCTTTCAGGTCTTTGTACTCGGCCTTGAGCGTCTCGACGACCTTTTTCTGGTCCTTGAACGCCTGCTCGAGGTCGTGGTCCGACATGGCCGACATGGGGTGGGCGCCGCCATCGCTTGACGGATGCGAGCCTTCCATGATCTGCACTTGTTGCTTGAGCTCCTTGATGCGGTTGACGAGCATCGCTTCCTCTTCCTATCGCGATGTATGGTCATTGAGCCGAGATCGATGGATGTAGATGATGGAGAGGATGGACCTTGTGCTTGGCACGGCGGCGGCGAGACGCGTCGCGCACTTGGCTCCGGCGCTTCTCCGACTTGGCGACGTTCTCTTCGCCCGATTCGTACGACGCCTCGGACACGGCCTTGTGCGTACTCGACGACGGTGCGCTCGTGATGGCCGTCGATGGCTCGAGCGGCCGAGACGGCGGAATCGCGACGTGCGCTAGCGGCTGGTACGTGCTCGTCGGTGCCGGACCTGGTTTTGGTGTCGTGTTCGCCTTTGGCACGCTCGGCGTCGGGCGCTGGACCGGCGCCCGCGGCAGCTCAACCGACTCTACAGTTTGCTCAATGCACCAAGGGATTTCGTATAGGAGCATACGCTGCGGCGGCGGTGGGTACATGGGCGACGAGTAGTTCATGCCGCCGTCGTTCATCATATAGTACGAGTTGATACCATTGTCCGGGCGCGACGGCGGCATGTACGCCGGGTGGAACGTCGGGTCGATGGACGGCGGGCCCATGCCGTGGTGGCTGCCACCCGGCAGCAGATGGTGGCCATGGCCCATCATGGGCATCGGATTGTAGCTGCCCGCGTTGTATGGGATCGGGTTCATCGCCATCGACATGTCGAGCATGCCCGAAGTTGGGTCTGGGTACGAGTAGCCCATGGCCATCGGGTTCGGGGGCATCGCATGATGCGTGGGCGGCGCTGCCGGCTGCATCGGGTGGCCACGCCCGCCCGGCCGCTGGAGCAGGTAGTCGTACGGGTTGCCGTCGTTCATGCGTGCTGGTCACAACCTGCGAGCTGCGGTGTATTATTATCCAACGCGACAATAAAAATTAAGTTAATTTTTTCATCCATTTCTGATGTTTGCATACAACCAGGACATTTTATCCGACAAAATAAAATGCGTCGCACCACTCATGGCCTCGGGCGTGCTGCAGGACCGTAATATTCCGTCGTATTCCAGAAATATCATCCGGATACAAAATCCGTATAGCGGGTAAATACGTTAAACATAGGTTAAAGGTCGTTCTCGTCCCACTGCGTTCGTATACGCTCTATCATAAGAGAATAATCCCTTGCCCACGACGACGCAACGACGATGCGGCCCAGGATACCCATCCTCTTCGACTGAATCGGTGCTATGCCGTCGGCAGCCTTCGTCCCGATCACCGCTCTTGGCTCAAGAATTACGCGTTCGCTCGTGGAACTTGCCGTCGTACAAGGAAATATAACAAACATGTTTTATCCCTTGAGTCGCACCGTACTGTAGAGGCCTGACGCCACCGTCCATCACGCGTAACGCTCCCCTGTAGCATCTTTCTTCCAACAAGCCTAGGGCCTCGATGCGACTTCGGTTTCACCATGTTGGTTGCCGCTGCAAGGGAATCAAACAATACCATTGTCTCGCTCCAAGGCGGCCATGGCTTGGGGCCACACCGCATACTCACGTACTCGTCCGTAGTGCTTCTACGACGCATTCGACACACTGCGTGTAATACCGTTCGAGTTCGCGAAATTTGAGCGTGGCGTCCTTGCGCATACATACTGGGATTCCCCGCATACTGGTATGCCCGACGGTTAAAATACCGAAAAGTCGTTTACCGTCGCGGGTTTTACTCTTCAACGCAAATCGCGTTAAACGAGGCTTTAGCGTGCGTCAGAAAGTTTTATTGGTGTCCATGGCCGAGTACCAAGCAGTGATCCTCGCCGGCGGGTCGGGCGTCCGCCTCTACCCGCTCACGGAGGAGACGCCCAAGCCGCTCCTGCTCGTCAACGGCAAGCCGCTCATCTATTACCAGCTCGCGCTGCTTGAGAACTCGGGCTTCTCGGACGTGCTTCTCGTGACGGCCAAGGAGATGCTCGACCAAGTCCAGTCGTACGTCCTTGGGCAGTACGACGGCAAGATCTCGGTGACCGTCGTCGCCGTCGAAGGCGAGGCCACCGAGACCGCCGACGCCCTCCGCGCGGTCGCCGACAAGATCCGGTCCGACTTTATCGTGCTCGCGGGCGACCTCATCACGGACTGCGTCTTGCACAACGTGGCCGACTTGCACCGTATCAACGATGCGACCGTGACGATGTTGCTCAAGCAAGAGGTCGCCGAGGTCCCGACGGCGAAGAGCAAGGCCGCGAGCAAGGAGAAGCCGCGCCGCGACGAAGAGATGATCGACTGCATCGGCATGGTCGACGCCGAGAACCGGGTCGTGTTTGTGTCCCACTCGGTGTACGAGAACGACGACCTCGAAGTGCCCCGCGCGCTCCTCAAGCGCCGCCCGCGCATCAACATGCACACGGACCTCTACGACGCGCACGTGTACATCTTCTCGCACTGGGTGCTCGACCTCTTGGCGGAGAAGAAGCACATTGCCAGCATCAAGGCCGACTTGATCCCGCACTTGGTGCGTCGCCAGTTCCGCGGCCGCCAAGCGCTCCCCGAGTTGGTCCGCGATCGCCTCGTGAGCAACCAGCACCTCGCGCAGGACCTCAGCGTCTCAGGCTCGACCAAGGACGACGAAGACGTCCTCAAAGTCTACGCCCACGTGCTCCCGCCCAACGCCTACTGCGAACGCGCCGATACAAAGGAAGCGTTCAACGCGATGGAGAAGGAGGTCAAGTCCAAGTGGCGACTCAAATAGGCATTCTAATCCAGCGATCGCATTGTCCTTCTCTCTGTTCAAGTATTACATAGCTCAGCAGCAGAACTTGCTCCTTGTCCAGATGGCTCGCTGCA
>NW_012156479.1:130540-131231 GCF_000151545.1 Saprolegnia parasitica CBS 223.65 | reverse complement strand
ATCCAATCCTCCTAAGCTGAGCGGTCAGAATCGGTCGGCTCGTATGCAGCAGTTCCACGACGCCTTGGCCAGCTTCGACGCGTCCCGTCTGTTGGCGGCCGACGACGTGGCGCGGCCGCCCGCCATCGTCGGGCCCTCCATCGTCGTCACGTTCCACGAGCTGCACGGCCTCGTCACCGCTGTCGCCGACGCGCTGGCAGATGCGGCCCTTCCGGTCGTCGCCATCGCGCTGCCGTTGGGCGTGCCGCAAATCGCAGTCCTCTATGGCGCCACCGTCACGCCGTCGACGCTTTTTCTTCCCATCGACGAGATGCAGTCGGTGGCGCGGAACCGCAGCCTCTTGCGCGATGCAGCGACCACCGGGCTCGTGTGCTCGCCGACATCGCGTCTGCTCGAAGCGCTTCAAACCGAGTTTGGCGACGCCATCGCCGTGCGCCCGTTGACACTCGTCCTCGGCGACGCCATCGTGCTTGCGACATGGCGATCCGCCGAGATGGCGCCGCCTATCTGGGCATCGGACGCCGATGCCATGTACGTACTGTACACCTCGGGCAGCACCGGCCACCCGAAAGGCGTCATCGGCTCGTACGCCGCCACGTGGCATCGGCTCGCGTGGATGTGGTCGACCGTCCCGTTCGCACGTGGCGAGCGCGTGCTGCGGCACACGGCGCTCACGTTCGTCGACGCCATC
>NW_012156479.1:105057-130440 GCF_000151545.1 Saprolegnia parasitica CBS 223.65 | reverse complement strand
TGACTCGAATGACGCTGGTGCCGAGCGTGTTGCAGCTCCTCTGCAACGAACCTGCTCGGGCCCTGCCTGCGCTACGTGGTCGTCAGCGGCGAGCCGCTGCACGCAGATCTGATCGCAGCACTCTTTGCCGCACTGCCGTATGTGCAGCTACTGCACCTCTACGGTAGCATGCATCGACAGAGAAGAGATAAATCCTCATGCATGGAGAGGGGGTAGGCAGCACCGAGGTCGCGGGCGATGCGACGTTTTGGCTCACTACGACGACGGCGGCCCCCGTGCCCATTGGCACCGCCATCGGCGCGACCAAGCTACGGCTCGTGGACGCAGAGGGGGCTGAGATCGCGAGCGACGAGACGCGTGGTGAACTCTACATCGGTGGACCGCCCCTCGCGCGTGGCTACGTCAACCCGTACGACCGTCAATCTTGTCGAGAGGGTGTTGAAAGCATTTGCGCGGCTAGGTCGGACAACGAGTCCCACCGCTTTTGCATGCTCCACGGCGAGCGCTGGTTCAAGACGGGCGATGTCGCCTACTGGTCCAAGGGCCTTTTGTTTTTCTGTGGTCGGACCCACGCCGGGTATGTCAAAGTGAGTGGTGTGCAGGTGCACGTGGCCGCGATCGAGGTAAAGACGCTGCGGGGACAAAAGTCCTCAAATCCAATGTGTAGACCACAGTGCGGACGTACCTCGGTCAACACTACCTCAAATGGAAGGTGGCATTAGCACCTATCGCTTCGTCGGAGGGCTGGCATCAGTACGACACCCTCGTCGTCTGCGTCGGCATGGACGAAGACGACACCATGGACATCGATGCGCTTCGCGACGCCGTCGAGAGAGAGCATCCGCGTGTGGCCATGCACGTGCTCACGGTGCCGATCGCTCGCTTTCCAGAGACGTCGAGCGGCAAGGCAGATCCGTCTCAGATCCCTGCGCTGTTTGCGCAGCGGTCGTTGCCGTCGTGGCTGCGCGCGCTGCTGCCGCGTACGAGTGGCCTTGCCTCGACCCGGTTGGATCCGTCCACGACCTTGACCGAGCTCGGCCTCAACTCGATGGCGATGGCCATCGTCCTCCACACGCTTCAGTCGCAGCACGAGATGACGCTGCGTCCGATCGAGCTGGTAGTTGATAATCGTTTGAACGACTCAGATGCATACTGGATACCGTAGGCAGACATGACCGTCGCCGACCTGCAGGCGCTCGTGCAGCGCAAGCGGCCTCGTGCCATATCGCCCGAGGCGTCGAGGAAGCGAACGCGCGTGGCGCCGCGGATGGAGGCCGTGCGGTGGCGAGTGCGCGCCCACAAGTGCATTGACGCATCCCCGCGCCTCGCAACGACCGACGTCGGCGAGTACATCATCGTCGGGTCCCATGACCATACCGTTCTCTGCGTTGCCGCCGTGGACGGACACGTCGTGTGGCGGAAAGAGCTGCCGGATCGCGTCGAGTCGAGCGCTGCCGTGGCCAAGAATCAGGTCGTTGTCGGCTGCTACGACGGCGGCGTCTACTGCCTCGACGTCCTCTCCGGCAGCGTACGATCTCGACCGTCTCGTCGCGTTGGCCAGTCTCACAGCCTCTCTTGCTTTGTAGACGCTGTGGGTCTTCTTCACACAGGACCAAGTCAAGTGCTCGCCAGTCATTGTCGAAGAGGAGAATGCCGTCGTTGTCGGGTCCCACGACCACCACGTGTATGGGCTCGCGCTCACCTCGGGCGCGTGTCTGTTCAAATTGCCGTTCACCAAGAGGTACGACTGCGAGGTGGATCCAGAGTAGTACGAATTCGGACTCTTATTAGTGTTTTCTCCAGCCCCGTGTACGCTGCGACGGTGCTGTACTGCGCGTCCCTTGCCGGCGAAGTTCGCGCCTATGCGTGGTCGTCGCTGCGCCACGACGCGCCGACGCCGCTGTGGCAACACACGGTGTGTTTGTCCATTTCTTTGATTTCAAGTTGATACATGGATACAATCGAGATGGATGCCTAGTGTCCAGCCCCCGTCTTTTGCAGCTTGCGCCTCAGCGCGCGTCAGAGTGTGCTGCTCGTGGGATGCGCCGACGCCTCTCTCTACGCGCTCTCGACGACGACGGGGACGCCGCGATGGTCCGCGGCGACGACCAAGGTTCGTACGTGGCAGTGGACGCCTTGATACATTGATATTTTCGTCGGTAGCCCATCTTTAGCGCGCCCCGTATCGCGACACTGAGCAGTGGCAACGAGGTGGCTCTCTTCGGCTCGCACGATGGCGTCGTGCGTTGTGTGTCGACTGCCGACGGTACGAGTTCCCGTCACGAGATGCACCCGCCGACGTGGGCGAGTGCGTAGGTGTCACACTGGCCTTGGTGGACCTCGGATGCACCATTTACGCGTCGCCCGCGATCATTTCCGATCGCGCGACGACGCTGCGGACATGTGTCTGCACAACGGACGGGCACGTCTACCTCTGGGAGCCCGAAGCGCCATCATCGCCTGCGACGCTACTCTTTCAAGGCGCTGGAGACATCTTCTCGTCGCCCCTGGTGCTCATGGACGAGAGCACGATTGTGGTTGGGACGCGCGGCGACGTGCTGGTTGCGCTGCATGTGCCCGAGAGTGACGCATCGTCGTCGACCATGACACAATAGCAGACAACATGTCTTATTCTGTGTTGCGTATCGTTGATTCGTATCGTCCAACGCAGACAAGGTGTCTAGTCGCAGCTCGCTTCGAGAGCGCGGCGCTTAGGGCGCCATGGAAGCGAGGAGGACGGGAAACACAAATCGCATGGCGGCGGCTGAGAGCGCAAACTCCAGGACGAAGCCGATGACGCCGCCAGCGACAATGTCACTTGGGTAGTGGCGACCGAGCGCGAGGCGCGAGAAGCAAATCACGGTCGCCCAGAGGACCATGATGGTGGGCATCGCGCGGACGCTCCATGCGCCGAGCATCTCTGTCAGGATGCGCGGGTAGTCTATCGCAGCATGCTAGAGCCCACGAGCGGATACGAATGCAAGCACGTACAGTGCGCGAGGTACACGATGAGCGCGACAAGGCACCACGACCGCGTCGCATGGCCCGACGGGAACGAGTGCTGGTCGGGGCCGACAAAGCGGTCGTCCGACTGGTGGTGCGGCGGGCGCTGGCGGCGGAAGATGAGCTTGAAGATGACGATGCACACAATGTCGACCTAGCCGCCGTCGTGCATAAGAAGGACACGCAGGATGGCATCATCACGAGGCTCGTACAAATTGGCAGAGGTAGAAGAAGTAGAGGAAGGCCTTTTGGCCGTTCGTGATGGACGCCAGCACACCGGCAAACGACGCGAGTGCGAGCAGCGGCAGCACGATGAGCAGCCACCTACACAGCGCCATGAGCGACATGCTGGCTAGCATGGCCTTACAGGATGCCATCGCCCGTGAGGCTAAAAAACTCCCAGAGCAGACGCCACGCCTTAGAGGTGCCAAAGAGGCCGTAGATGCGCACGGCCAGCTGGAGGTCGACCTGGTACAGGCGCTCGGGCAGCGTGAGGTTGTTCTTGTTGCCCATGATGAGGTGTTCGCGCTCGCCCGCTTCTAACTCCAAGCTCATGCTCAAGCGACTGCAAATGAGGACGGCCCCACCTGCTCGCTACAACCCGGCGATCAGCACCGTCTGGTCCGGCGCTGATATTTGAAAGCAGCCGCGTTCTTTTTTATTCTTTTATTCGAAAAAGACCATTAAAAGACACTAAAACAAAGTAAACCGCGCTGAATGGCGTTGTTACCATGTTATGGCACTACCCGACACGGTTATAACATGGTTTTACAGTGCCCAGCGCCAGGGGATAGCGCCAGGACGATGTCGGGCCCTCATGACGCCTTCGCCGAGCCATGACGAGCTCCATGTCCCTGCAGGATGCGCTAAGTATGAGCGATGAAGATGAGGTCGACCTACTGCGGTTGTACCCTTCAGCCATAAAGATGAGGGGTTCATGGGTCGTCGACAAGGTGAAGTTCGACGACGCAACGATACTGCCCTCTGTCCCTAATATATTGCTAGCGCAGCAGATGAGCAAGGGACCTCCTTCCACAAGGAGAACCAGATCGTCGCCGGTGCCAAGGTCTTGCACTGTTTGGCCACTGCTACCTTTGTTCATGCCAGGGCTTTGAGGCAGTGATCCGGCGCAGCCGCTACGCCCCGAGGTATCGCACGGCAATTGTACTTCGCTGCCTCTTCGATCAACGCATCTGTGCAGTGATCTGATGGCCGAACCCTTGCACATTCCGAGGGATGTCAGTGGCACGCCGCATGCATGCGCATGAATTCATAGCGTCGTTGTATTGGACGCACTCGAAAGGCGCTGAGAGCGTCGCCATTTGCGCGTCGGCCAAGGATAGTTGGATGGATAGTTAGATGGATGGATGGATAGATAGGCTACTCCTGTGGAGCTCTCCTTGCCCTTGCACGCGCTGCCCTAAGCGGGCGTCGCATTCTCGCCGTTGTCGTGGCGCGCGGCTGTCAAGGACTCGATCAACCTCATTGGCTGATGTCTTGGCGCTGCACGATTTGGATTGGTCAAACTCAAACCAATGGACCAATCAGGTCGTTGTGCGGCCTTTCTGCAGAGGTTGCGCGCTGCGAGCATCTCTTGGACGCCCCTTGGCCCGCGGTGTCTCAATCTTCCTTTGACCACGTGCAGCACAATGCGTCTATACGCTCTCACACTGGGTCTCTTGGCGCATGCAGTTGCCGCCGACACGACCGAGTCGGCCGTCACCCTCGTCCTTTCGTACGTCGTCCGCGCCGTGAGCCTCCGGTCGCCCGCCGGTCCGACGCCCGCGCCGTCGCCGCCCGACAGCTCGCTCGACTTGCTTCTCAACGACCACTATTCGCACATTTGGGGGTGGTCTCCTTGCGGGGTTTGGAATTCCCGTCGGGCTCGTCCTCGCGTTTCTCGGCTATAAAATGTGCACGGTCTCGGCGCTCTTTTTGCGGGCTTCTCGCTTGGCGGTCTCTTGCTCTACGTGCTCTCGCTTGTGATTTTCGCCGACCAATCGTACATCGTCACGGCGACGTGGGTCGGTTTTCTCATTGGCGCGCTCCTCATCGGCGCCATCTCGATGCTCCTCGAACAAGTCGGCAACTTTGTCATTGGCCTCTGCGCCGGCGCGGCGTTTGCCGCCATCCAGCACATTTCGTTTGGCTACAAATACTGGCCGTCGAATCCGAACGGCGCCTTGTACATCAGCGTCGCGTCGTGGGCTCTCGTCTTTGGTGCCCTCACCGTCCTCGGGGGCAAGCCGCTCCAGATTGTCTCGACCAGTCTCGCCGGTGCGATGATGACCGTGTGGGGCATTGGGTACTTCTCGGGGCGCTACCCAAGCGTGTGCGACCTTCCGCGCAAGCAGGCGTTTGCAAACGGTCCGTGGGAGTATGAGATTCCGTCGGCGTGGTGGGGCTACCTCACAGCGACGCTCGTGTTGTGGGTCGCCGGCATTGGCATCCAGTTTGCCGTCACGGCCGTCGAGCCGGTCGTCGTCAAGAAGGAAGATCACCACGCGACTCACGAGACGACGCACCACCGCGAGCTCTACGCGCATCACCACCTCTCGCCGTACCGCAAGTCGCGCTCGCAGCGCAAGTCGTCGTCGTTCTCGTCGTCGTCGTCGTCCGACACCCAGCGCCACCACGGTATCGAAATGACCGAACGTCGGCACCACGACGACCATAAAGAGACGAAGAAGCACCGCACGAGCAGTCGCGATGCAGGGTCGTCGATGCCCGACGGGGTTCCGATCGTCGAGACGCACTACGTGCAAGTGGGCACACCGCATCACCAGCACGACCACCGCCGCCACCACAACTTTTAACCGGTCGGGATGGACCTGTACTCTACAACTAAACTTACAAAACAGACAACTTTTGTGTCTTGCACATGTAGTATCGCGTGTCGTGCCCATCCTGCACACCAGCCGTTTTGACGAAGCGAGGTGCAGGGTCCAGAATGTGCTAAATGGAAACGCCCACAAGCCGCGCATCGTGGTCTCGATTCCGTTGACCACGACCGTGCTCGGTCTAGCATCATGTCGCACCGTACATTATTGTCTATCCATTACGAGACAATTTTGGCGTTCAAAAATGCCACGTCGTTGGGCGGCCGCCCGAGAAAACTCGAGACAAGGTCGGTCGCATCGACGCTGCCGCCGCGCGCCAAGATACTCTCGCGGTACTCGACGCCCGTGGCCTGGTTTAGAAGACCCTCCGCCGCAAACCGCGTGGCAAACAGGTCGGTCGCAACGACGTCGCTCCAGAGGTAGCCATAGTACTATCCACAATCCGAAAATTAGGGTTAGGGTCCACACGTGGGGGGGTGCTACCTGTGCGTCGTAGGTGCCGACAAGGTGGCCAAACGACGCCGCGACGTTCGTGCCACGGGTCATCGGGATCAAGTGCACGGTGCGGTGCAGCGTCTCGAGGAGGTGAGCCATGTCACCTGCATCATCGTCGCCATGCACGGCCTGGTCAAATAGCGCGAACAGCAACTGGCGTTTGGTCTGCAGGCCGGCGCAGACGTTGCGCGATGCGACGAGCGTAGCGATGCGCTCGTCCGAGAGCGGCTGCTGCGTCTTGTAGTGGCACGAGAGACGGCGCAGCATGTCGGCATCCCAGCACCACTGCTCGAGCATTTGGCTCGGTGCTTCGGCAAAGTCCCGCTCGACGGCCGTGCCGCCAAAGCGCTTAATGTGCACTTCCGAGCACATGTGGTGCATGACGTGGCCAAACTCATGGAAGAATGTGACCACCTCGCTGTGCAGGAGCAGGGACGGCGTGGTTGCGCTCGGCGGCGTCAAGTTGGCAACCAAGGCCACAACGGGCAGCTATATATCACCATATGTCGATCGTTGGCGCCTTCACTTCATGCCGTCGCTACCTGTCGTTTGAGCTCAGTGTCAAGCCCCGTGGCTTGGAGCCCATGGCACGCGGCGTGGTGCGAGACCTTGCCGCTGCGTGGGAAGAGGTCGAGGTACACGTAGCCCATGAGGTGGCCGTGCCGGCGACCAGCCCGCGCGTCGTGCAGGGCAAACATCCGGACGTCGGGGTGCCACACGTGCGGCGAGGGCACCTACATAGTGTCGTGGGTCGTATAGCGGTCTTATGGATCGGATGATAGCGGTCTTATGGCAATCTTCGGGTGTCATGACCTCGGTGAACGTGACGGCGAAAAGCTCAGTGAACGTCTCGAGCAGCACGCGTGTGACGTGGCATAGCGGGAAGTACGCTTGGAGCTCGTGGTGGTCGACGGCGCAGTGCGTCTTTTGGTACATATGGAGATAGTACCGATAGTCCCACATGGCCAACGAAGCGTCTTCGCTCGTCGGTTCAGTCGCGTGCTTGAGCGCAAGCAGCGATTGCAGCTCGGTCTCGGCGAGCGGCGTGAGCTTTGCATCGAGCGCGTGTAGAAACGAGCTGATGTTGGCGGGCGACTGCACCATCCTAGGTAAACGTACAACGACGGTACTGTACAAGCCATGCAACACGATGCGCACGGTACCGAATGCTGGCCACAAAAGCCGCGTGCGATGGAAAGCCAAGGAGCGACGCGGCTTCGCGGCGAAGGCGCAGCATCTCTTCCAGGATCGGGACATTGGTCGCTTGGCAGCGGCTACTGAACGCCGCCTCGACACGCTGCCGCGTCGCCGCCACGTCGCACGTCTGCAGCACCGATAACGCGATCGGGTAGTGCATCGTCACCTGCGTGACCAGATGCACATGAGCGCGACACAAGGACGCAAACAAGAAACGGACCTTGAAGCACCCATACTTGTCGGTCGCCATGGCCGTCAGCACGTCGGCCGAGACGCCGCGCAGCTCATCGCGGGTACAGAGCACTTCGGTGGAATCGTCCGAGAGGTTTTTTGCAAACGCAGTCGCAAGCGATGCAATCTTCTTCTGGAGCCAGAGCACGCGCTGCCGGAGCGGTGCATCCAGGTGCACGCCGTTGCGCTCAAAATCACGCACGAGGCGCTGGACGAACCGACCCTTCTCGCCCTCGAGGCGCGCGCCCACGGCGCTGTCCGCGAGCGCCTTGATGACGCGGTAGACGTCGGCGCGCATGCTGCTGTAGAGGCCATAGGCGGTGATGGCTTCGTGGGCGGCCGTCGCCGCGTCGCGCAATGCTGGCGTCGCGCCCACGTCGCGCAAAAAAGTCACGCTGCTAATGCGCGGCGACAGCTCGAGCTCGATTTGCGCGAGCCGCGCCGCCGTCTCTTCGTACGTGCAGGACTCGGCGAGCGCAACTTCGTCGTCGACGGCGCGCCACGCCTCGAGGATCGCTGTCGTCTCGGCAGCAATGTCTGCTGGCGTCAAGTCAAAGCGAAGCTTCGTGAGCGCCTTCTTGTGCGCGACGCTGAGCGCGCGCCGCTTGTGCACCACGAGGAGCGCGAGGCTCACGGCAACGGCGGCGGCGACACCGACGCGTGCGGCCTTGACCATGATGCAATGTGGGAGTAGCCGACGCGTATCCGGAATTATCCGTCCGGAAATCGCACCGGGTGCCGGATTCCAGCGCCCGATGGACCTAAAACTAGGCCATCCAGGACTCATTGACACGCTGAAAACTCAAGTGCCAACCATGAGTGCCAACACTCACTCACCACCTACTACTGCTACCTACAGCTATCAACCACTACTAGAATTGATAAAAGAGCGACAATCCCACGGCGCACTCTGCTTTGGTCGACCTGTAGAAGCATAGACAGTTGCTCAGTGGGCCTACAGCAACGCTCAGTCCCGCAACGCGAGCAGTTGAACCCACTCGTCGCCTGCCCGCGCCGCTGCCGGAAGATGTCCTATTCGTCCGTGCCCTGCTGACGCTTCACCCAGTATCTTTAAGAGCCATACGTCTGCAGGAGGACTAAGGACTGGCTTTGCTCCCTCGCCAAGGGACGAGGCGATTCGCGATCTTCCCGCAAGATATGGTGTCGTCTTGTCTATGAAGTTATCGTATCCTGCTCATATGATGATATTTTCCCAATGCTGCCTCAAACGAGAAGTCTTTCTCGCTATCTAACAGTGTTAATGGCGTAGTGAGACGCTTTGGTGAACTATACTCGTATCTTTCGAACGACCACTTCACTTTTGGTTTGGCTCGCTGCCAGCATGATGACCTCGCGACCAAGTACCTACGGAACACCGGCCCATGAAGGCGATGGGCTTCTCTCTGCGCCGCGCCGCTCCTCTTCGTTGCGCGCGAACGTCCTCCTTGGACTCAATGTCGCGATCGCAGGCGCCTTGGGCCTTGTCGGCGTCTCGATGCACATGTCCCACGCTCGCTTTGAAGCGCTCTCGGCCAAGATGGACGATTTCTTGTACGTGTATCTGGTCGTCTTGCCATGATGGCAATGGCTAGCGTGCCTAGGAGCCAAGCACCGACGGCCGATCTGCACGCCGAGTACCGATCCCATGCTGTGGCCCCGTCCAAGTACGCCGTGAAGCACGTGACACCACGCAAGGACCAGTCCCAGCGCGGAACGTGCTGGGATTTTGCCACCATCGGCGTCCTCGAACAGTCGTACCGCGCCCACGGCCTTGCCCATGGCTGGCTCGAAGAAGACGAGTACGTCTCGTTCTCGGAGCAGGTGCCTCGATCGCGCCACGCCCTTGATTCTACCGACGAACTAGGCGTATGGTATTGCTGTCATGGAGCTTTGCGCGGGTCCGCCGTCGTCGCCGCAGCAAGTGGCTTGTCGCGTTGCCGGCGACTCGGTAGGAGCTTGCGACACATGCCCGATATATTGATATTTGGCGGTGTACAGATGTGGAAGAATTCGACCGAAGGCGGCGAAGTCGGCGAGCTCTACTACCTGCAGCACGGACTCACCAACGCGGTGTTTCCCCACGCGATTTGCCCGTACATCAAAACAGGCGGGAACGACTCGACGTGCCCGGGGCTTTCATCCGACCGCCGTCATGACAACCCGCTCAAGTTTAAAGTGCGCGTACGTGGGTCGTGTCTCTAATCGATGGGACAATATGTACACATTATTGTCCTAGTCCATGGAGACGTGGTACGACGACTTGACGATCAAGGCGCGGCTGTTTGAGCAGAAAAAAGCCATGGCGCTCTCAACGCCTGTGACGTACGTGACGCACTACTACCCGTGCATTGGCGAGTTTGCGTCCGACCCACACTGCACCTTGGACCACTGCACCTTGTGCCCGACCGAAATGTCGGCAACCTCGTGCTGCGTGCCGCTAAAAGGCGGGCGCAACCGCAACATGGAAGGCGAGTTCTTCTCGCACCGCGGGATGACGATTGAAGGCGGCCATGCCATGGTACTCTATGTGTACATATGCAAACATGGGAGACACGCAGCGTAGCTCCTTGTCGGCTACAACGATGCGTTCATGACGCGCGATGGGTTCACGGGTGGCTTTGTTGTCAAGAATTCGTGGCTCGACGGCCCCACGCAAGGCAGCCATTCGCTCCACTACTGGATGCAAGAGCACTCGGACTGGGAAGAGCGCGTCGTTTGCCCCAACTCGTACAAGTACGTGAAAGAGTTCGAGTCCGTTGGATTCCAAGAGGATCACGTGTACCTATCTCTTAGTCCGTTCAACTGGTACCAATGCGGCAACGACGCCGAGCCCGTCGTGGCGCCTGCCAACACGTCGACGTCGACGGTGACGACGGCGCCGCCCACCAAAAAAGAGGCGTTCAACCGAACCAAGGCCTTTAACGGCGGCATTAACGCTTGTCTCTCCAAGGAGACGCTCGTGTACGCTGAAATCAACTACCAGCCGCTGCACTTGGTGTGCATCGACGAGCGCCAGTGCTCGAGAGCTGCGAATGTGACGTACTTTGTGAAGAACACCACCGACTGGGGCGACCGCATGACCATCATGTGCCTCTGGGAGTACAATCCGGCCTCGGACGCGCGCGCTTTTTGCCTCAAGCCGATGCTGGAAGTCGACATTGCGAAAACGTTGACGTACGTTAGAGTTGCTGTGGAGCGATTTTGATTCGTTTTGAGTAGGCCCGTGCCCACCGAGGTGCGATCCAACGACCCGGACCGATGCGGGTTTTACTTTATGCCGTACGAGTCGATTCGCCGGTACATTGCGCAGTTCCAAGGCTTTTATGTCAACGCATTTGACATTGAGTGGCACCCGCAGTCGTATTTGCGCCATAAAGCCAAGTACCCGCATCTCAACTACGACCTCCCGCGCAGTCGACGGCCTTCCAGCACGCCGACCACTTTGACGGGCCGTTCCCGTTTGCACAGGTTGTCGACTTTCCACACAACTAGTGCTTCGTTCCTTCTGCCTGCAGTCTGGACTTTGTAGTGGGCCCTTGAACATTGATTCGTTGAAGCCTTTCTTGTCGCAGTAGTGAGATCTCGTAAGGTATTGTTTCGTGGAAGCTACAGAGTTCAGCGAGACTAGACACCGCCTCAATTTTGTACATCTCGATAGTACATTTCGAGTTCTATTATGTATAAATCAAGAGAGCGACGGTAGCTTTACGGCTTGACGCGCTGCGCCACCGGCGACGAGGCGGCCGTACTCGTCTTGGAGTCGGTCTCGTGCACCGTACTCGACGCGTCGGCGTCACCTTGTTCGCGGCTCACGGGCTACCGGCGAAATTCAACCCCTTCACATTGGGCATATAGAAAGGACGTACGAGGTTCATGGCCCAGTCGGCCGAGTCAAAGCGCTGGCGCTCGAGACGCTTGAGAAGGACGCTCTTGGCAAGATTCAAACACTAGATTCGGTAGCATATCAAGAAGCCGTGATGTCAGGCAGTAGCAGTGATATAAGCTACCTGCGGGTTGCCCATGCTGGTACGGTTGAAGAGTTAGCTGAGGAGAACGCTGCGACTTGAAAAGTGACGCTTAGAAGGTGTCGAGAATCGGAGAGCTGCCATGTGTCGACGATCTTATCTCGGCGCTGATTGGTGGATGCCTCTGCCTTTTCTGGCAAAGCGTGCATCTAATTGGCTGAAATTAATGCGATGCGGTCGGTAGCCTGTCATACTCGATGTTCTCGAACGTCTGTATCAAAGGAAAGAGGAACTCACGAGGCAGAAGTGCGACGCCGAGGCCAAGCCCACGGTGCCGGCTTCGCTGTGTTCGCGCGCCGCGTCCACAACGCCAGGAAGTGACTTGTACGTAGCGACGTGAGTCACGCAGTATCTTTATCCAGCTCTGACAAAACGCCTCGCAAAGTCATTCTCAGGTTCCACGAACACCTCTACAGAGTAGCGGGTGCCGGTCGCACCCAAGCATGACATGATCTCACAAGCTACTCGTATTGAGGACTTCATCGCGATGTGTGTACGTCTAGTCGTGCTGGACGTGAGAAGAGACGCGTACCGGTAGAATCTCTCCCTTACAATCGCTCAACAAGAAACCACCCACTTTAAAGGCGCAAGGCTGCTTGCTTCCTACTACACTACCGGTAGTATTAACAGACATGTGCGGCACCCGATCGCTCTGTGGCATGTCGCGCCGTCTTGCCCGGTTGCAGTTGGACGGCGACCGAGCAGGGGATAGTCGCTGGGATAGTCGTAACCGACTAAACGTGGCAGAGACGCGGTTGGTGCATTTTTGGCGCCAAATTTGATCCACGTGGCACGCTGATAATACCGTACCACAAAAGCGTTTTCGCTCCGAGATGCTGCAGTCGTCCCCGTACGCGCCGCTCTACGGCTCCCAAGAGCAGCTCCCCGTCGTGCGCCGCAGCCGCCTGCAGACCTCGAAGCGGTGGCTGACGCACTATGGTCTCTTGATCATTATGGTCATGAACGTCGGGATTCTTGTCCTACTCGGATGGGACCTCCATACGTCGACGGTCAACACTACCCGCACTTATGCGACCGTAAACGTCGCCACAGCACCCACGTAAGGATGCCCTCTCTTTTTCATTGAGACTCATCGCTGTCGGTAGGGCCCCAATTAGCACGATGACGACGGTCGTACCAATCTTGCCCGCCAAGTTCAGCGTCGACCACGTCACTCCGTACAAGAACCAAGCTGGTCGCGGAACGTGCTGGGACTTTGGCACGATCGGACTCCTCGAGCAGTCGTACCGGCGCCACGGCGTCTCGCAAGGCTGGCTCGCACCCCACGACTATGTGGCCTTCTCGGAACAAGTTGGTGCCTCTTTTCCAATCCAAAAACGGATTCCTAATGTCGGTAGGCGTACGGGATCGAAGTCGCGGCCATGTGCACAGGTCCAAGCACGTCGCCCCAGCAAAAAGCGTGTCGCATTGCCGACGACAATGTACATACGTGCCGATTGCGAGCGTCGTGCAATGGCCGACTTTGCACTTGTAGATTTGGCGCAACTCGACCGAGGGCGGCGAAGTGCCACTGCTCTACTACCTGCAGCATGGCCTTCACGACGCCGTGTACCCCGACGCTGTCTGTCCATACATCCCGACGATGGGCCATGACCTCGAATGCCCTGGCCTCGCCTTGCGCCAACAGTCCAACCCGCTTCGCTTCACCGTCGAGGTATGAGAGCCCCGTTCATTTGTCAATTGAAAATAAATCATTCTAGTCGATGGAGACATACTATGAAGAAGCGACGATCAAGGCCCAACTCGTGGCGCGCGGGAGCGCCATGCCGTTCTCGACCAACATGGTGACCGTCACACACTACCTCCCGTGCATTGGCGACCTCGTGACGGACCCACGCTGTGCGCCATCCGAGTGCCACCTCTGTCCGCCCGAGCTACCGCAAGCCACGTGCTGCATCCCTCAGTCCGGCGACAGCAGCGTGACAATGGAAGGCGAATTCGTGTCCCACTCGAGCATGGCCAGCGACGGCGGCCACGTCATGGTACCTTAAATGTGACGCGCTCATGTCAGATTGCAAGTGGTATTAGCTGCTCGTGGGGTTCAACGACCTCTATGAGACGCGGGATGGCTTCACTGGTGGCTTTATCGTGAAAAACTCGTGGGCCGACGGTCGGTACCAAGGCAGTCATTCGATGCAGTACTGGATGCAGGCAAGTGGATGCTCGCAATCCGATCTGAGTGTGACGATCTAGAACATTTCCGAGTGGGAAGAGCGCATTCTGTGCCCCAACAGCTACAAGTACGTGCATTTCTGATACCCACTCGCTCATTTCTACGCTGTCTAGTCCGTTCAACTGGTACATGGCCTCGGAGGAAGATGCGCTTGTCGGCATCGATGCCGTCTTGTCCGACGACTCGAAGCTCTACGCGCACCTCAACCAGATGCCACTGCATTTGCGCTGTAGCGACGCCGATGCATGCGACCCGTCGCTGGTCTACTTTGCGAAAAACCGCACCGACTATGGCGACCACATGTACATCATGTGCTTTTACGAGTACAACCCGTCGTACGGCACATCGACGCACATGTGCTTGTCCCCGATGCGGCAAGCCGACATTGCCTCCGTCTTTCAGTACGCTTCTTGTCAATGGTCGACATGTGGAAATGATTGTCTATCGTTCTGTAGACCGATGGAAGTCTACGAGAACGACCCGGACCTGTGCGGCTTCTACTTGATCCCGTATGCGGTGAATCGCCACATCAACGCGCAGTTCCAAGGCTTTTTGTCAACAGTTTTGAGATTGCGTGGGCGCCGCAATCGTATGCCGCCAACGCCAACGCGTTTCCGCAGTACGACTATGGTCCACTCGCGCGGTCGACCAAGCGCCAGCGACACGTGTCCTTTGACGGTCCATTTCCCAACGCGCACGTGTTCAAGACGCACCGACATCGACATGCGTTGTCGCAGCACTAACAATAATGTCATGTGCGTAAACAACCAGACACTGTTATCTCTTTTATGTTGCGTGGAAATTGATGTGCTCGGCAAACGGGAACGGGCCCGGAAAGTCCGCACGGCGCTGTGTCTTGGTCGACGCCTTGAGCAGCGTATAGTCGTACTGCGGAAACTTCGCCTTGTTGGCTACGAAGCTCGAGTCGGCCCACGTCATGTCAAAGCTGTGGATCCGCAGACCCTTGTAGCGCGCGTTGTAGGCGCGCAGCGTCTCGTACGGCATAAAGTAAAAGCCGCAGAGGTCCGGATCGTTGATGTACGCAACGCGGGGCGTGAGCTCCTTGGCGATCCCGTCGAGCCGGTTGGGTTTCAGGCAGAGATCGCGCGTCGCGTTGGTCGCGTGATCGAGCTCCCAGAGACAAAAGTTGTACATTTTGTCGCCATAGTCGGTCGAATTCTTGACAAAGTACGTGGCATTGGCGCGGCACATGTCGGCGCTGCAGTCGAGGTGCAGCGGCTGCTTGGAGACATTGGCAAACATCTCGATCTTGGGCTCCATGCACGGACCAAAGCCTGCGTGCCACGTCGACGTCGTCGTTGCATTCGCGCCGACAACTGCAGCATTTCCACACGCATAAAAGTTCATGGGACTAGACACATCTCTCAGAGACGTAAAAAGAGCAATCTGTACCTGTGGCTGTTGGGGCACAAGATGCGTTCTTCCCAGTCCGAGATGTCTTGGAGCCACCACTTGATCGAGTGCGACCCCTGCGTCGGTCCGTCGGCCCAGGAATTCTTCAAAATGAAGCCACCCGTGTAGCCGTCTTGGGTCAAGAAGGCATCGTTGTAGCCCACCATGAGCTACAAAAACCATGTCACCACAAGCCTACAAGTATCAACTTGATAGATCGATAGTACCATGCCGTGGCCGCCGAGGTACGTCATCGAGTGGTCGTGGAGGTACTCGCCCTCCATGTTGATGGCCTTGATACTAAACTGCGGCACACAGCACGTGGTTTGCGTCAGGCTGGCGGGGCACAAGGTGCAGGACGACGGCGCGCAGTGGGCCGCGTCATAGAACGCGTCGATGCACGGGTAGTAGTGCGTCACGGACGCGATCGACGTGCTTAGGTCCAAGGCCGCGCCTTGCTTGACGAGTTCGCGCTTGGCCGTCATGTCGTCGTAGTAGGTAAACATGCGCTAACAGACATATTGTCCACAATGCAGATATATCGATCGAAAGGAAGCGTAGTGTCTACCTTCATTTCAAACTGGATCGGGTTGGTGCGGAGCGCGGCGTCCATGCCGTCACAGACCGTGTCGTTCGGACCGTGCTCGCCAATGTACGGGCAGACCGCCTCGGGTAAAATCGCGTCCTTGAGCCCGTCTTCGAGGTAAAAGAGCGCCGAGCTTTCGCCGCCTTCGGTCGAATTGTTCCAAAACTATACAAAAATGTCAACATGAGAAAAAAAGTATCAAAGTATCAACCTCGTCGCCCGCAACCCGGCACACGACTTGCTGCGGCGACGAGACCGGGCCCGCGCAGAGGTTGATGACGCGCGTCCCGTACGCTTGCTCGGACAGCGCCACGTACTCGGTCTCGTTCAAGAATCCTTTCATGACGCCGTGTTGTCGGTACGACCACTCGAGGTACGAGATCGTCGCAAAATCCCAGCACGTGCCGCGGCGCACTTGGTTCTTGTGCGGGGTGATGTACTTGGCCGCAAACTTGGTCGGCAGCATTGCGTGTGGCATCGCCTCGAGGATCGCCGTCATGCGCCGGAGCTCCGCGAGCTGCGCATCGAGCGACGCGGGAGCTGGCGCCTTGGCGTGCGATTGCGGAATCTTGTCGGTAATGTCGACGGCCTTGAGAAGGCCCGAGGCCTCTTCGAGCTTGAGTGCGGTCGCTTGCAAGCTCGTGTGCTGCGCTTGGACGTGTGCGAGCGCGTTGTCGTAGTGCGTCATCGAGCTGTGCATGACGACGCCCAAGGCGAACATGACGCCAATCGCGACCGCGTTGAGGACGAGGAAGATGGCCATGCGCCGGGCATGGCGCCGGGGCGGGCGGCTCAAGAGGCTCTCGTTCGGGTTGGAGCCGTACGTGCTGCGCAGTGGGCTGTAGATGTCCATGGCTGCTGGAAAATCGCAAGTGGGTTGAAGATTGTCAGGGTCGCGTCCGGATACGGAGCGGCGATTACTATGGCGCCACACATTCATACTAAAAGCAAGTCATAGAAACACAATATGATGATAGTATACGAGTATCTAGTCATATTATAAACCAATCCGGATAATTGGCCAAGTTGAAGTGGGCGGGCACTGCAAGGTCGCACCTCCCCGTCCACCACCCAGGACCTGCCGCAACGACGACGACAGCAAGCAAATCGCCAGAGACCATCCGCCACAAAGCGCCCCAGCGATGGACTCGGTTGGGTATTGTTGCATTCTCGCCAGCTTCGCGCAGGGGCCTGTATCTGCATTCCTTGGACCACCAAAGGGAGACGGGTGACGACGACGAATCAGGTTGAAGGCGGCGCGTCTGGTTGAGCACGCCGACCACTACTACATGGATGTGACGCCGTTCAGAACGAATGGACAGCAGACCAAGCAAACAAAGGCGAGCGCAGCGACTCTCTGCGTGTGATGTGTGGTTACGCGTTCGCTGTGGCCATGGCGGCTACAAGCGATCTCTGGATTTGAGAATAAGTGCCTGCTATTGGTTGCGCAGGTACCAGCCAACGGCCAGTATCACTGTTGGTTGCGCAGGTACCAGCCAACGGGCAGTATCATTGCACGATCGGCTTCGAGCTTGAGAATTTGTATGGAGCTAGAAGCATGCAACGGAGCGCGACCTCCTCGGCCATGTGCTGTGGTCAATGATAGACACCGTCCTCGGACTCGGTGTTTGAACGATCTTTGAATCTAAAAGTCGATGGATGTACAAGCTACCACACGCGTCGAGGTACAGACTGCGTCATTGGTCGCTCGATCGGTGGGACTGGACCCTTCATTTCGTCTCGACCAACTACGCTATCTATTCGAGCAATGGCAATGCAGCCGCGAGGGCAGGCGGTGCGTCGCTGTTTATGGGAAGCACGAACGCCCGCCACGTCTTGATGTCGAGCAGGACCATCTTGGTTGGAAGGCGCAGTGTGAGCAGTCCGTCCAGGGCAGCAGAGGCTCGGTCCAGGTGGTAGACGTGCCTAAGTACCCATTGTGTCTGCGTAAATTGGTATTTGGCGCCAGACGAGAGGAAGAGGGACGGCACTGGCGTCATCGGCGTCGCATGACGACGCACAAGGAAGTAGCACACGCCGTGGGAGACGACGACGGTCGCCAAAAGCAACACAAGTCGTTCGAGGCGGCCAATCAAGATTTTGCCGGCGTCACAGACCACCAAGGCATCCATCTGGTATAGATCGCAATGCAAATCGATCGACGCGGCGGGTGTCACGGGCCACACGAGCGTAATCGTCGCGACAACTGCGTAGACCAGAAAACTGTTGAGGGTGACATAGTACGTCGCATAGTCGCCGGTTGCGACCAAAAGAATATCGTTGACGATCGTGATGAGCCACGTGACTTCGTTGGCGGCGAGAAGCGTCTTGTACCACGGATCATAGGTGGTCGCAAAGCGACTAAAATACCCCGAGTACGTCAGCTCGATCGTCGCTGTCGAGAGCACGCAGAGGGCCGTCATCGCGCGGAGCAACAAGAGCGGCCGACCCACCCATACAATGCCGCCGACACGGCCCAGCTCGGCCATGTTCCAGCCCTCAAACTGCCCTTGGCAAGCGAGCATGTAGATGGCCGCGAGGCCAGCGATCGCCATCATGACGCAGGTGACGTAGAGCACCCCGGACCGAAAGTACTGGGCGATGTTGCTCGGTACCTCGGACGCTAGCGGCGGCTGGCTCAGTGGTGCTTGGACGTCCGTAATGAGCGTGAGGGCGCCAGCGTCGCCTTGAAACGAGATCACTTGTCGACTGCCAACGACCCAGTCGTACAGAAAGAGCCAGGCGAAAAAAGCAAAGTCAATTTCGTCCTCATCGAGGAGGTTGATCGTCACAAGTTGCAGGATCGTCGATGGGCTCGAGGGGGTTGTAAACAGCATAAACGAGACGTTCATCGCGCGCACGAGCTCGTGCACCTGCAGCACGTTTTGCGAGAGGTCCGAGGGGCTCAGAAAGCCGTGCACAAACGACGTCGTCGCGTTGAGATAGACGAGGCACGCCGCCTGGTACGACGGTTCGTGGAGACACACGTCCGTGTAGTTGTCGCTTACAGCTAGTTGCGCGAGAAGAGCGCTCGCAATGTACTGTTGTCGCGTGGGCAGAACTTTCGACGTAATGCCCGAGTGGGCCATGCACGTTGCGTCGTACGAGAGCAGGTTGACGAGACCGACCGCAATGATCTGTCCCGAACTCAACTCGGGACAGAGCGGCGAGCTACCAAACGCCCCATAGTTGGCGGCAACCCACGTGCCAGGCACCGGATACGAAGCATCGAGCGGCTTGATAGCAGCATACGCCTTTGTGGCAGCACTTTCAGTGGCGAGCGAGGTGCGGGTTCGGTCCATGATAGTCGCCACAAGGCGCTGCAAGGCCGGCGGTGGCGCGACATACATCATATCAATGGACCCGAATGGCCCCAGGCGCGATGCAGTGAGTGACAAGCTCCGAGGCAATGGCAGTGGAAGGGTCCCGTTCGTCGTATACACCGCTGCAAGACTCGTGTTGGCAAAGGCGTACGTGGCGCTACCCCGCAGCAGACTCAAGCCGCCGATACCTGAATTGTTGCGACGGATTGCGCCGAAGTCGTTGGCGAGTGCCCAGTACATTTTGAACGACGTTTGCATCTCAAAGCGGTCCGTTGTTTCTTGCGACGTGAGCTTGAGCGGGTACGTGACGCCGTACGCATTGCCGATGACGTAGCTCCCATGCACACCAATGCGCTTGTAGTTTTGCCACTGCGTCGTAAAGTGCGTGAGGTTCTGGGCCCGCCAGTAGACCGCTTCGTCGGCTACCGAGAGGGACGCTCCAAAAGTGGCGCGCAACCAGTTTTGCCCGGTCGACGAGTGGCGCAGCTCGTTCGCGATCGCGGTCTCAAAACTGGGGCCCCAACACGCGTAGAAGGAAGCGACTGGGGTGTTGCGAAGCACCGTTTCGAGAAAGACGGCGCCATTGGACCGCATTTGACGACAGCGCGACTGCCGCGCGGCCGAGTTGGCCATCTCCCACGTCGCTTCCAAGTCGACGTAGCAGTACGGCGAGAAGATCCACGGCATATTGCAGCCGCTCGAGCGACGAAGACCTGCAATCGATGCTTCGATCGAATTGAGCCGTGAGTACTGGAGGTGCGCGCCATAGTTGGCTGGCGACGTTACCACCGTTGACGTAGCGGCAAACGATGCGGCGAGATTGATAGACGGTGCGGTCAACTCTAGCGCCGGCACCGCTGTCGTGCCGAGCATGAGCTGCTCGTTGAGCCAATTGGCAAAGAAGGCGTGGGCGCCCGTGCTGTTGAAGCCCGCCCAGAATAGGTCGTTCGAGAGGTTCACGTGCGAGATGTTGAGGTACGACAACGAGCCAACAATCGACGACGCGATATAGCAGAGCCCCACAACGCGACGCAAAAGGCTCCATCGAACCGATCGCTTGTCTACGAGCTCGACAAGTGTCGGTGCGGGACCTTCGATGCGGGACCGAGCGCGCCGCATGGGACGCGGCAAGACGACGACCTGCGGCGATGTCGAGAGGGTGTCCCGGACCAGTACCCAGAGCTTGATGTCAAAGAGATACTTGGAACCGCGTAGGCGAAAGGGAAGAAGCCCAGCAAGAACGCACGCTACATAATCCATCGCACATTGCTCCGACGACGAGCTGGCGGCCGGTGTCAAGACGGCATCGGCAAGCCCGCTTAAAAGCAGCGGACCCGCGAGGATTGGCCGACGACGCAAGCATAGAGCCAACGCCGCCCACGAGAGAAGGACGCTTCCGACTTTGATCGTAACAATCAAAGTCAGACGCGTCGCACTGCCAATGTAGATCACCCCGCTCGAGCACGAGACAGCGTAGTCCATGTTGATGCCAACGCATTGGCGGTCGAGGACGCCGGTAACCTGGACCGGCGAGAGCACTTCGAGCAAGAAGAGAGCACCCCACGCGAGCAGGCTGGCGATGGAGCTCAATTGCCGCGTGCGTTGCTGCGTGAGCAGCACCAAGAGATCGCTGAGAACGTATGTGAGCCATGTTGCCTCGCCCGCCACGACGGCCGCTTCCAACCAATGACGCGACGTCGCCACCAAGCGCGATGTGCCCGCCGTTGATGTGGCAAGAGACGTGTGCACGGAGCTTAGTAAGAGCGTCGCCGATGCCGCGCGCAAGAACGTGAGCGGTCGGCCGAGCCAGACCGCACTGGTGACACGGTTGAAAGCCAGAAGGTTGGCGCCATGGAAACCGAGTCGCGCGTGGCATGCATAGGCGAGCGCGAGGCCGCCGACGCCCATCAAGACGACGGACGTGACAACAACGAGGTAGTAGAGAATCTGTGTTGCTCTCTGTACTTGTTGCGTGCCCGTTGTGTACAAGAGCGGCGCTTCGACATTCGAGATTAATGCGACGCTGCCGACGTCCCCTTGGAACGAGAGCACTTCCCGACGCCCCAGCGCCCAGTCGGCGAGGAACATCCAGCCAAAAAACGTAAACGACGGCTCCAGTAGTGGCTGCCGAAGCACGCGCCACGTGCCGTTCGCGGTCGTTGCATATTGCATCAGCCCAAGGTCGAGGCCGACATCGTGACGCGCGGCCGACCAATCACCGATTGCCACGTGGGTGGGCCAGATC
Organism: Saprolegnia parasitica CBS 223.65; assembly: GCF_000151545.1. Classification (NCBI taxonomy): domain Eukaryota; phylum Oomycota; class Saprolegniomycetes; order Saprolegniales; family Saprolegniaceae; genus Saprolegnia; species Saprolegnia parasitica. Next base: position 108,888 of record NW_012156479.1, on the reverse strand, counting down.
GCGTCGACGCCGTTCAGCGCGGCCAAGCACGTGGCTACTGAGGAAGGCGCTGCCGCAGCGCAACGAGTCTCGCTGGACAGTGTGTTGATCGTGGCAACGCGGGCTACAAGTAGTGCGAGCGGGTCGAGCACCATCTCGAGTGGTTTGGGTGCTGAGCAGTCGTTTGTAAAGTCAAACGACTGCTGCACGTACGATGTAGCTGGCAACGCAACACACAGCGGGTTGCCGCCATAATAGCTGTAGCCGTGCCACGTGAGTGGCATCAGTTGAATCGGTGTAGCCGGCGGCACAAGTGCGGCCACGTCGTTGGCACCAGCGACTCGAAGCGCTGCAACGGCCCTCAGAAGTGATGGTGGGACGGGAACGTGGAAGCTGTCGACACTCTGGAAGGGACCAATAAGGCGGCGAAATTGGGCGGCTTGGGCGGCAAACTGCCCGGGCACATCCGTGTTGCCGTGCATGACCTCGACGTCGAGCGCCGGGAGGTCCACCGAGGTGTTGGCCAGAAAGTACCGTGACGAGCCTCGAATCAGGCTGCGGTTGAACACGTGGTTTTGCCAGAGGTTGTTGAGCGGTAGCCAGAAAAGGATCACCGACGTCCACGGCCCCGCGCCTTGTGGCACGTCCTTGAGCGTCAAGAGCTGCGGCATGCCCAGTGCATTCTGCATGACCATTGTCTCGGTCACGCCCGGTCGATACCGGTTCTGCCACTGTAGTTCAAACGAACGCAAGTTATGGCGTCGCCAGTAGAGGAGTTCGTCGGCCACCGACGTCATCGCGCGCGCCGTCGCTACACCGCGGAGGAACGACCGGCCGTGGCTTGTCTCTTGAAGTGCGAGCTCCACCGCGACCGTGAACGGGCCATTCTCACCGCCCCAGACCGCTACATAGTCGGTCCACACCACATTGCGCAACGTGGCTTCCATATAGACGGCTGCGTTTGTCGCATAGCTCTCTTCGCACCGACGCTGGCGCAGCTCCGTATGGGCGACTTGAAAGGTTTTGTTAAAGTCGACCCAGCAATGCTGCACACACATGCGCATCGACCAGCGCGCGCTGAGAATACGCAGCTGCGGCACTGCGTACTCGATCGACGTGAGCTCACTAAAGACGATGCGCCGGGCGTACGTTGACGGCACTGTGGTCGATGCCGTCGCCGACGCGTAGAGCTTGTTGACAGTCGCGTCGGCCGCGTAGACATTGAGGGCACTGGCGCGTGTTAGCATCAGCTGCGCGTTGATCACGTCGATGAGAAAGGCTTCGTGGCGCGCCGGCGAGTACCCCGCCCACCAGAGGTCGTTGGCGAGGCTGGGCGAGAGGAGGGAAAGGTACCAGAGACCAGTGCCCAGCGAGACGAGAATGTACAGCATGCCGGCTAGGGCAAAGGCGCGTTGCCGCGCCGTGGGCGGTGTGGGCACCTGCGCCGCTGATGGTGCGACTGCCATCGAGCGCATGTGCATGCTACTGCGACGCGACAGGCGGTGCGATGAAACCGAGCAGTCGAGAAACCGCTTCGGCTTGGTTGGATTTCCCACCAGACCCCAAGTAGCAGTGCTGGGTAGTGTATGAAGAGCAAGGGAAATAATCATTTCGGATTGCATTTGTTTATAGCACCGTATATGGCGCTAGTACTCGAGGTTTGGTTTACATGTGGAGATGATGGAGAACATTGTCTGCCTCATCCCATGCGTTTTTGAAGCTCCATGGAGACAATCCCAGTTGCACCGACCTCTTCGCTCTAACAATAAAAAGGGTGACGCAGGTAATCTCAGTCACGCCAATGGCACGCGTACTAATACCTGCAGAAGGACAAACGGGCCTTGGAGCTTCTCGAGAAATGTCGCTTCCCTAATGGCCATAGCGGTGCATGGTAGCACCATGCTTCTATACCATCGTCAAGGTAGATACTTGTCTTCGTCTCGGATGCGGTAGGCGAGCAAGACGCGTGTCTCGGGACGCACGACGACGTCGACTAAAGTCGATAGCAGCGCGTCGTGGTAGTCGGCGTTGAAGATCAAGTCGGCGCCAACGACGTAGTCCCATCTCGTTGCATTGGCGGGGTACGTTTTGTGGAAGGCACTTAGCGACGCGGCGTCACCCCTAAGCAAAGCCGCAAGTAGAAATAATGTGTATGGAAGAAACCAAGAAACCAGGGCAAGTGGAGGGCGGGAATCGGCGGAAGGCCATTGCGCTGGACGTTGTCGCGAAAGATCGGAATCGCTTCGTTATCGCCGTCGGTAGCAATGACGTTGGCGCTGTGCGATGCCATCTTGATGGCGAGGAACCCAACACCTGAGCCGAGCTCGAGCACGGACCGACCCGCGAGCTCCATCGTCCGAAGCTTCTCCCAGAGGACGAGGGACGAGTCCCAGAGCGCGCCGCCCGTGCTGTTTTCGCCAAGGCCAAAGAAGTTCTGCGTCAACGTGACGCCGTCGACCGTGACCCGCCACTGGGCCTTGCGCTCGCAGTTTTCATCCTTGACCACGTCCGTCATATCGGCTTCAACGCGCCAAGATCAAGATGGTCCTGCCTGGATTTCAATAGATTAAAAACACCCAACTTTCGACATCACAAGGCGTTTCCTATGCAATGGCCGTATCCACGCCGCTTGTAAACGCCATGCTCTCTACAGCACATGGATCGTCTTGTGCTTGCTTCCTCTTGGCCAATGTACGTTTGATCGTTGCGTCGTATGTGTCGGCCTTGGGCACGTAAAGTTGCGTGCGTCTGGACCAGAAAGTGCACCAACCAACTTTGGATCCGGATACGGCGGGGAAGTCCCTGCGAGATCGATGAAGCGAGGTGAAGGCGGTGGGGGATTCCCTCGTTCTTCCCGCCAACGGCTTCATCATAAATCACAACGCGCGTCGTATTACGCGTGACTTGGTCTATTAAATGTACTTAGAGAATCATGCGCAGCGGGTCTTCGACGAGCTCCTTGAACGACGCGAGCCACTGGGCGCCGGTCGCGCCATCAATGACACGGTGGTCGCAGGCGAGCGTCGCCGTCATCTGCGTCGCAAACTTGTAGATCTGGGTCGCGTCCGGGTCGTCGTTGGGCACGACGCGCTTCGAGATGACGCCAAGGCCGAGCGAGCACGCCTGGTTGGGGCTCACAATGGCTGCGAGGGCCTTGACGTCGTACATGCCAACGTTGCTGATCGTAAAGGTACCACCCTCGAAATCGTCGTCGGCCAAGTCCGAGTGCTCGTTCGTGACCTTCTCGACGAGGGCGCGCACATCGGCGTTGAGACCATCGAGGCCCTTGAGGTTCGTGTCGCGGAGGACCGGCGCCACGACGCCGCCGTCGACCGACATCATCATGCTGATGTTGACGTTGTGGAACTGGCGCACAAACGTGCCCATCCACGCCGAGTTGGCGGCCGGGATCTTCTTCATCGTGAGCGCCGCGGCGCGCAGGATAAAGTCGTTGACCGAGAGCTGGTCGGTCTCGCCACGCGTCTTGTTCAAGAGGTCGCGCGCTACAGAGAATAGGATGCATGAGGATGGCAAATCGGATGGAATTCTAATACCCGAGAGAAGCTTGTCGAGCGTCACGTCGATCGTCAAGTGGTAGTGGGGCACGTCAAGCTTCTGCTGCGTCAACTGCGCCGCGAACGCCTGGGCCTTGGCCGAGAGCGGGACGTCCGTAAAGTCACCATGATGGACAATCGGGGCGGCGACGGCGGCGACCGGCGCCGCCGCAACCGGCGCGGCAACCGCCGGCTGCGACTGGACGCGGGCAAGCGCCTCTTCAACGTCGGCGCGGATGATGCGGCCCAACGGGCCCGAGCCCGAGACACCGGCGAGCGTCACGCCCGACTCGCGTGC
>NW_012156479.1:69714-104957 GCF_000151545.1 Saprolegnia parasitica CBS 223.65 | reverse complement strand
AGTCTCAGGCGCCGCGGCCACGGGCGCGGCCGCTGCCGAGCAGGCGCCGCCGGCGCAGCGTTGGCACCGACCGTAAACGTGGCCAAGGCAGCGACCGAGCTGGCATCGTCGACCGTGACAAAGATGGGCTCGCCGACCTACATCATCACCATCATCATCAACCGGCATGTTCTCGTCCGCAATCGCATGTACCTTGATGTCGGCCGTGCCCTCGGGCTTGAGAATCTTGGCGAGGTACGAGTCGTCCTGGGCCTCAAAGTCGACGACGGCCTTGTCGGTCTCGACCTGGCAAATGACGTCGCCGGCGCTGATCTTGTCGCCTTCCTTCTTCAACCACGCCGAGATCGTGCCCATCTCCATGGTCGGGGACAAGGCCGGGAGGCCGACGACCTCATGGTCGGGCAGGGAAGAGAAGGCGCGGGCGGCGACGGTGGAGCGGGCGCCGAGCACGCGGCCGCTGCGCTGGAGGATCTGTACCACACGCATCGTAGTCTCGGATAAGGAAAGTGATTGACTGGATTTGCTGACTGTAAACCTCACCTTGGCTCTTGCGCCCCGTATCCGGACAACCGCCCCCTACCGATTGCTCAATCCGGATACGCTCCATACAAACAGCAAGTGCGTCTTTTAATGAAACTCAATTGCGGCTTCAAGAATTGAGAGTGCACGCAACGAAGCGCCGCGTCTATAGCCACTTGCATAGAGACCTCGATTCATACGCTGAACATGGGGCGCTCAATTGAGCTTCAGGGCGCGGCCCCGATTGGTGGAAACGGAGATTGCATCATGGTCCGACGGGCCATTACACGTCGCTTTAGAAATCCACTGGCGCCGGCGTGGAGGGGGACAGGCAGGTCGCTTATGGCGTCGCCGCCGCCATGGCCACAAGCAGCAACGTGCATGTCCAAGTCCCGGCAGCGTGTTTCTTACGAGGTGCAGGAAGAATGCAGATTTATGGGCAGGTGCTAAAGGCGAGACGCCCATCGCTCGACTCGAACCGGGGCGAAGACGAGGTCAATTGCGCGGGCCACTCGACATAGACAAGTTGTTGGTGGTGGTAGTGTTGCTAGTAAGCTAAAAAAGGCCCTTGACGCACGCCTCCGTTCGCCGGTGCAGGCTCATGCGCTCGCTCTGGAGCTTGGTGATCTTCTCCTTTAGTTCCTGCACACGCGCGTGAGAAACGAGCGCTCTATGGAATGAGGATTGACGTAGTAGTACCTGGACGACGTCGGCGCCAATGTCCTTGGCGGGCGACGTGGTGAGGTCGAGCATGTCGGATTCGCCCATCTACAGGCCTGCGGTGGGCGCGCCGTGGCTGGCTATACACACGCGTACCTTGGTACAGAGGCGGTTGATCATCTCGATGGCCTTGTCCTTATCGGCTAAGGATGGGATGCATGAGCATGGCGACCGCCTTCGTGTGCCGTACCATAGACATCGGCCGCGCTGCACTTGTCCGAGTCGCTACGCCGTGAGAATGAGCAAGAAGTCCATCGTACAGCACCCTACATCTTCTCGAAGATGCCATCGACGACCTTCTTGAGCTTGTGGATGTCCTCCTGGAGCTGCGCGATCTGGTCCATGGCCGTCGGTTCCCAATTGTCCGGATACTGTGCCACCAGCTGTATCCGGAGAGCCTTTTCTAGAAATAGTGTGACGTCAGGGCAAGATGCGCAATAGTGTGCGACATCTAGCTTACACCCACATCCACAATTCGAACACTATCTTCAACGCACACTATTACTTTGAACCTTGACCCGAGGCCTTCTCCCCTTTATTTAGTAGGACACAACATGCCGATAGCCCCAACACGTCGTCAAACCAACGCATCGCAAGCATGTGGCAGGTTCGGTGCACGACTTGGCCACCTCGATACTACCGGTACACCCAACTACCGGTACACAAGCCGACGGCAGCTGGGTTTCGAATGCAACACTATTTAAACGTCACGAAACGGTTCTCGCGGCCCGGGGCGCGGGGGAAAAGAAAGATACGGGTGTCGTCGCATACAAACTTCAAGTACGTGTGGAGGCCCGGGGATGTTTCTGAGATTGCATTTATCAATAAGCTTCGCCGCCGACAAAGACGCATGGAGACGCAGACGCCCATGACGATGCCCAGCGACATTGACATTGACTCGGCGCCGATCGGCAAGCATCATGCGCCGACGGTTGCGCCGATCCGGACGCGGTCGCTCTCGATCAACTCGTACGACACGGTCGACACGCCCAAGGCCATCTCGGACGAGCAGCAGGACGCGTTCCGCAAGAAGCACGACGTGCACGACGAGGCGCCCAAGGCGCACGCACCGGCCCATATCGTGTCGGCCGTGAGCCCGCACAAGCTTGGCCAAAAGGCCATTGTGATGCCCAAGGCCATGCACATCTAATACCCCGTCGTTCTCTCCATGTACTCTACTCCTTTCCATCAACAGCAACGTAGTACTATTGCTAAACACATGGGTCTTGTTTCTTATGGCGACACGACGAGCAGCGGACACGTGGCAACCGATGGCGTCGACACGCACAGCGCCAAAGTGCCGACGACGGTCGCGTCATCGACGCGACTGGCAAGGATCGGGCACGGCATCATCGTGCTCCGATCGGTCGGTGGCGTCTCGACCGCATGGACAAGCAGCTTCACGGGCACCTCGTGGCCAGCGACAGGGTCAATGCCCAGCGCGGCATTGGGGGCTGCATTGAGTAGTGTGAGGCCTGTGAGGACCATGGACTCGCAGCGCCGCCGACTTGTGGGGATCGCGGCCGTGGCCGCATAGACGTCGACGACGACGCTGATTTGAGCCACGTCGCGGTTGCACTGCACGCCGTACGTGAGGAGAAACGATGCAAGTAGCTCCTAGAAGCATGCAACCATGAGCGACGTGATCTCAAGACGACCTCTGTACATCGAGCGACGGCACACTTGGGCAGGACCACTCGGTATCGTCTTCGTCCCACCACGTCTGCAGAAACGCTTTGTGGCGCTCGATGGCATCCAAGTAGCCTGAGAGCGACAAGGTGCCAACGCGCAGGCCACGTAGTGCCAGCCGGCGTGGCACCTTGTCTTGCAGCAGCAGTGTCATGTCCGACTGGACGGATGGCGGCAGCTCGCGATAGCGCACACCATGTGGTAGCGAGAGCGCTGCCAGCGCCGTCGTCAACGTCGCGATGTCGCTTTCGTAGAGACGCACAACCGCTTTGCAGAGACTTCGCATCGGCGTCGGCTTGTTGCTGGCATTCCGCGGGTGCAGTTTGAGCACCAGTGGACTCGGAACGCGCGCGTGCAGGCACTGTAAAATGGCAGTAAACTCGGCCACGACGTCGTCCTGCATGCGCCGCTCGGTCGATAGCAGCATTTCGTGCACGCTTGGCGTCGAGGGGGCGCGCGAGATACGGACATCAGGCCACTCGAACGACGCCGTCGCCGCCAAGTCGCAGAGGAGACGGACATAATCTTCTGCCGAAGAGAGCGCTTGTCGATCGTGAAAGATGGCGTAGAAGCTATGCAATGGGAGCTGAAAGCGGGATTGCAACCGTGACGCGTCCAATGACACGAGGTTGGGACCCAAAACCTCGGCCAAGAGCCCATTTAACAGGCCCCACCCGCGGTTCGTCGTGCCTTTGCGGGAATACACGCACTGTAGAAGACGGCGACGCAAGCGAGGCCAGTCGAGACCGCTAAAAGGGTCGGCTGCGTCGTCTCGTCGCTGTGCATACTGCCGCGTGAGCGCCGTGAGCACGGGCCCGATAAGCTCGAGCACGCAGAGCGTCACATCGCTCATCTCCGGCGCCGCCACGTCGACCGCCGCGCCAACGACCGTCTCATGGCGCACCTACATCGTTTTGATGCGCCGACGATCGCATAACCAGCGACGTACCAGGAGCGTTGCGTGGAAGAAGCAGAGGCTGCAGAGGACACGCCAGATCACAATGCCAAGCGTGTTTCGTGCGCTCTCGGTGAGCGGCGCCCCGAGAAGCGCTTCGGCGACCCGCGTCGAGAACGGGATGGAGGCCAGCTGCAATACGGTATCGCGGAGCGCTCGGGCAAAGGGTGTCACAGGCGGTGGCGCCATGTACCACATGTAGGGTGCAATCGTTGGCGGCACGGTCGTATTCGGGTGCCAAACGTGCAGCGTGGCGGCGTCGGCCACCGCCGATGGTGGCGCGCCGTCGTCGTGGGCAAGCGCCCCGGCCAGTCGCGTGTCATGCCGGTAGTGCTGCACATACGCGTGGAGCCTCTCGGGGTCGGCGATGTAGAGACCTCGCCACGCGTACTGCGTCAGCATGAGCGGCGCATTGTCGTCAAGATAGAGCAGTTGCTGGATGGACTCGACGCAGAGCAGCTTTTGGTTCCAGCTCAAGTCGAACGCGGGTAGGGTAAAGGGTGCCTCGGGCGCAGCGAGCAGCGGCCGCTGGAGAAGCGAGTGCAGTACCTTGTGCTGGGCTTGCATGGGCGTTGTGACGTCCAGCATGAGCGCAAGGTAGGCGCGCGAGGTGGGGAGCGCAGTCGTCACGATACTGCGATAGTAGAGCGCCAAGTCCCGCGACGACCCTTTTTGGTACCACACGGTAGGCGAGAGCCGCGTCTCGAGCTTCCCGAGCCCGAGTGTTGTCGCGACAAACTCGGTCGTAAAGCTCGCAAGGCGGGGTGACGGCCAGAGCAGCTGCAAGAGGAGAGCGATGTGGATGCTGGATGGATTGGCACTTTGCAAAAACGCACTCAGCACGTCAATGGTGTCGTGGTCCTCTGGCCGTGGTCGGCGCCGCTTGGCCATTGGCATTTGCACTTGCAGCGCGGTCAAAAGATCTTCGACCGTACTCGCTTGAAGAACCTCGAGTATGTGCGGGCTCGTTGCATTTGCCAGGCCACGGGGTAAGAAGACATCGAGTTGCAGCTGCGTAAAGCTGCGCAGTCCGCTTGTGGTCGTCGTCGGCGATATGGACGGTGCCGATAGAGCTCCGGACGCTGGCCGGGGCGGGACGTTTTCGTCGTGCCAGCGTAGCGCCAGCCGCCACAGAAATGCTGGCCATTCAGAGGCGTGGATCGACAGCGCGAGGTGGTCCAGCGCGAGCGCAAGCCACTCTTCCGGGGACCGCCACTTTTCGGGTGTCTACGCACATATGGTGAGTCGGCCACCGATTGACATAGTGCAAAGCAATATACCAGAAGCTGGAGGTAGAGCTTGCGATAGCCGTTGAGCGGAAGAGGCAATGGCGTTGGCAGCGCAGCAAAGACGTGCGCACCCACGCGCGCCAAGCGCTGGCTTGCAGCCGACTTGTACACGTTCAGGGCGGACGCCAGCGCCGCTTCGTCGTCCGCCATCGCGGACCGAATGCGCACATTGTGGGCGCAGAGATCCTTGAGCTTGTCCATGTCGGCCGCCGTAAACTTGAGTGTTGCCAACTACACGTGATGGGTTGAATCCTTTGAAACATGACAATAGTGTACAATGTCTCGAAGATGGTGCATGACGCTGTCTTGTCCGTCGCGGAGTTCGAGCGTCGCGGATTGAAGGCTGCGGGTCGCACTACAGGCACTCTTGCGGCTGGCGTTGGCGACATTCTCGCGGCACATGTCGTCCAGCAGCATCACCTACCCCCTTTGGTTGTGTACCGTCCTAAAAACACACAACCAAGTACCTCGACCGCGTCGGACGCGAGGGCAGCGTCGACGACGAGTCCGTCATAGCCGCAAAAGGCTGCTGATGGCAGACGGGAGGTGCACACGAGGCGAAACTTGCGTGACGCGTCGGTGCGCGCCAATGTGTCCACAACCTAATGTAATAGTTCAACATGCATCATCCAATCACATATCATCGCCGGTACGGTCTCGATCGTTGTCGGCGTCACGTCGTGGACAACAACCGGTGTGCCGGATGCGGCACACGCCTCGAAGACGGTCCGCATGTCTTTTGTCGTCCCGTGTAGCACGCTATAGGGTGCGTCGTCGACTGCGAGCACGTTGAGGAGCAAGGTTTCCATCTCGGTCGACAAGTTCGTGATCAAAACGATGCTCGTCGCATGAGCCAGCGCGACAGCAGTCGTCATGTGCACGCGCGAAGAAAAGATGCCAATCTCAAAGAGCCAGCGCGCCCAGGGAGGCGGCGTCCCCTCGGCAACGATCGAGAGCGTCGGATGGACGCGGTAGGTCGCCGAGACGTCACTGCGCCAGTGGTTCAAGAGCGACACGCGCGCCTCCCGGTGGATGCTGGGCATGAAGACGACGATCGCCGCAGTCAGCGCGGCTTCCACCAACAGCGTTGCCTCCATCTCGAGCATCTAGGCCATCATCACTTCATGCAAGGCGCTGTGGTCATGTAAAAGGCACCTCGTCCAGCGAAGCCGTCATGGCCGCGGTCTCGACGGTCAGCAGCGAGAGCACGGCCGCGCCTTGCCGGGCCACATACCGAGCGCTGTCAATGCGCTCCTGGAGCTCTTTCTACACGGCGCCGCCTGAGGGATCCACGCTACAGGATGCATCGCTTCGAACCTTGGCTTGCATGTCGATTTGAATCTTGGTTTCGAGGTCGGTTGACGCCGCGTCGGCCGCGTCGAGCTGTGCTTGGCAGTCGGTAAAGGCCTTGACGAGTCCGCGGAGGTTGGCTTGCGACGCCGCGAGGAGGTCGAGCTTGGGCTGCACCAACTTGCGCACACGGCTATATTCGTAGATGGCCGAGATCCATACGACCATCGTGCTCGCGGCCACACTTTGCTTGACGACTTCGTCTTTAGAAAAGCTCGGGTCCGACATGAACGGCGACAACTTGTCCAAAATGACATCCGACACATTGTCCTACGCCGCATATCCATGCTAACATCACCGGTGCTATCTTCATGTCGTACCTTGTTGTAGCCAATCAGCGACGACACAAAGTTGACGTCGCTCAAGAGACGCCGCGCGTTCTCCCAGCTCGCGTCGACGTTGAAGAGGACGCACACCGCATTCAAGACGAGGTGCACGAGCAGCGGCGGGTGAATAAACGACTTGATCTCGGTAATGAAGCGCTTGTCCAAGGACGCGACGGCCACGTTGGCGTCGTCGAGCGTCCGGAGGGCGTCCTTGAGATCGGTCTGCGTCGCATGGTCCATCTCGTTCGTGGCGGCCACATGCGCGTCGACCTCGAGCTTTTGCTCGCGCAGACGATGCCGCAACTAGACATGTCTCTGTAGCATCCATGACATGTCGACGACATGGCGTGTACGTGATCGGCGCTCGTTTGGTGCGTTGTGAGCACGGCCTTTTTCGCTGCGATACCGGCGACCGTGGTCTCCATCGTTGCGACAAGCGTCGCTTCCGTCGCCTTGGCGTGGTCCACCTACAATTGTAGTACAAAAGTGTACAATAGTGTCCTTGCAAACGCTCGCACCTCGGCGTGTAGCTTGGCGAGAAGCTCGAGGTATGCTTTCGGTCGCTCCATGTACGCACCGACGTCGGCTGAGAGGCGCTCGAGCGAAGCAAACACTTGATTTGCAAACAGCGCGATTCCACGCAGCGTCAACGCGCATGTGGCGACCGCCGAGGCTGAGATGTGGCACATGGCACCAATCGCCGCCAGGACCTCCAGGTCCTTCTCGCCCGGAACCACGCGCGAGCGGTACTTTTGCCACGCCCGAAACACATGGCCGCGGCAGATCGCGTGGATCGACGGATGCGGCAGCACCGACGCGGTGGCAATGGGAACCGCCGTCGCGAGCTTGGGCGCGCGTTGGACGAGGCGCCGAAGGTCGTCGTGTGTCAAGACGACGACGACGCGGAGGTTTCGCTGCGCCGCACGCAAAATGTCGGCCCAGATGCCGGACAAGACGCCGTTGGCTTTGGTAATGGGCAGCACCGATGCGAGGTTGACATCGACGTTGGCTTCAAACTGCCGCAACACGTCGTCCGTCTCGCCGTGTTGTACGTTGAGAAGCGCATCCCGTTGCTTTTGCAGCTTGGATTCGAGCGACGGATCCGCGTTGGCGCCAACGAGGAGCGCGAGCTGCTCGGCGTGCTTGCGCGATAAGTGCGCGAGCTTGTCGTCGCGCACCTGCCGTGCCATCTACTCGACCCGATTGGCATCGATACAAGAAGCATGGGCGTCGCACCGCGTCCTGGTCGTCGGCCGAGAAGAGCAATGGTACTTCGCGCCCCAGCAATAGCTGCATGAGATCGTCGAATTGGCTCTCGGACATGTACACGCTGTGTTCCACCACGAGCGTCACGTCGCACTGCTCGACACCGGCGCTGCGCACGCCGCGCTGCACCACGTCTCGCCATCTCTCGTCGCCTCCCTACGCGCGCAGTCGAGGTGTCGTACGGCTTAGAAAAGAAGTCGACATACCTTGTAGTGCAGGCATTGATGCCCTAGGAGGTGGGCCGCGGCGGCCACGAGGGATGGCTTGCCGCAGCCAGCATCGCCAACATAGAGGCACCGGCGTCCCGGGGCGCCAAGCAGGCGACATAGGCGTAAAAGTGGCAGCACCTAGTGCAGCATCAGAGACTGATCAACGCCGATTCAAGAATCGCACCGCGGAGGGTGTGAGCGCATAGGACGGCGGGACATGCGGAGCCAAGGCCGCTTGAAGACGGTCAATGTCGGCTTCGATCGCGTCACTGCCCGTCACGAGCTCTCCGTAGACATGCCCGTCAAGCGAATCGATGGGCAGTGGCAGCGACACGGGTGCGGGAGACACGAGCGATTTGGAACTCTGACGACGAGCGATCGCGCGGGCTGCAGCGTGCACCTCAGCGGGCTCTTTGGTGCCAGGCAGCAAGCCGTGCGGATAGTACGTCCAGATCGCATCGTTGGCAAATGCCGCATTGCTTGTCGACGTGCGGTCGCAAAGCAAGGTCAGGCTCTTGTCGATTTCACTTGCGACCGTGGCCGTTAGCGGCGACGCGTCGTAGAAGACACGCTGTGCTTCGTGGTGCCACAGTCGCACGAGGCTTGCAATATCAAGTAGAGACGTTGGTGTTGGCGTCACGAGGTGCTGTAAAAAACCCAATAAATGCTGCAGCCGAAAGTGGGGTGTCTTGGCCTGGAGGTTGAAAAACAATCGATCGAGACCGCAAGGACAACACCGACTTGCTGCCGAATCGACACGTGGTACCGGACGTCGGGCCGCTCAAAGTGACTCGCAAAGAGTGGCTGCACCAGCTACACCGAGCAGAGATATTACACAAGCATGGTTGGAATCATCGATCTACCTGATACACATCGGTTGATGTCATGGTGTCCAGCACCAGCGGAAAGAAGCGGCCAAGAAGCCGCGCCAACGGCAGGCTCGGGTCGGTCAAGCTTGCTGTTACACTGAGCGGCGCGGTGGCAAGCAGCAATGTGTGCTCGATCGTATGCGGCTCGACAGCCGTGCCCAAGTAGACGTGGTGGCAGTCGAGAATCGACCGAAGCGTCGTGTGCGGCGACGGGTACTATACCAAAAGTACATGCGATCTTTTTACAAAGGGACCATGGAAACGAAGCACGTACTTTTGCAGTCGGCAGGTGCAGATCGTCGAGAAAGAGCAGCATGGTTTTACCGGGCGGCGGTTCGAGCACTGCTCGCCGCTCCCGTTGCAAGCACCGCTCGAGGTACCCTTCGATCGTGGCCGATGACGTGGCCGCCGTCAGGGCAAAGCACGTTGCGACAACGTTGCCTGTGTCCAGAGCCGTACAAGTTGCGTCCACGAACGACTTCCAAAACGTCGAGTCCCGGCGCCCCGGGTCGCCTTTTGCAGCCTGGAGCCGTCGCTTCATGCGACCCGCCATGGACGACACGAGCAGCGTTGTGCTCAGGCGCATGTTGGCCAGCCGGGCCTTGTCTTCGGTTGCAGGTTCGCACGGCGTGTCGAGCAACGAGAGGCCGCGCGCAGAGAACGCCGAGAGGCGCTGGAGCAGATCCACGACACACGACGACGAGCCTGCGTCCGGGGCACCACACACGAGCACCGGAGCGCCGCCGCGAAGGGCGTGCTTGGCGGCTACGTGCACCAAGGTGCTCGCAGCCCGGGGCATGTACACTGCAAACAGTGGGGCGTCAACGAGCGCGTTGGGAGCCGCAAGGTAATCTTTGCACTTGTGAAAGCGCTGCGATGAGAGATCGAGGAGACAGTCGTAGAGGCTGCTGTTGGCTCCGTTGGTTTGCCACGCCTCCTCCAGGTGCTTAAAGTGGTGCTCCAAGACAGTGCTGAGCATGCGCTTGGTATGAGCGTCCAATGCGCCGCCGAGACCCCAGAGGAGACTCCAGAGCACGGCGAGCTCGACTTTGGCCGCATAGGCCAGCATCGCCTCACTCGGCGCTTGAAAGATGGCGTCGAACGGCAGCGCTCCGTGGTTGGTGAGCATGGCTTGCAGCAAAGCGAGGACGTTCTGTGTTGCGTGCACGGGGCCCATGGGATACGCCATTGAGCCTTGTCGTTGGCACTCGAGGAGCCGATCGATGAACGCCGCGTCGCAGAGGTACTTGGTACACGTCTCGGCAATCATCCGTGGCACCCCGGGGCGCGCGGCGAGCCCCTTAACAAACCCTTGGAGGACGAGATGATGCAGCGCATCGTCGTGGAGATGCACAAGGCCGACGTTCGTGACAAGGCTCGGCGAAGCGTGGTCCAGGGTGACAGTTTCTAGCAGTAGCGAGACGTGCGGCTCGCACGTGACGACCCCTTTCGTGGCTTGCGGAAGCTGGTGCAACCCGAGGTGCCCCGCGCTACCGTACGATGCCATGCCAAGGAGCGACTCGATCCACGGGCCATTTAAGGCACCGTCCAAGCACACCCAACGACGCTGTCGGTAGGTCAAGAGCTCTTGCAAAAACGGCGGCAATGCTTCGTTTTGGATCGTGATGGGGCCGTTCTCGGGCGGCACGACAAAGTGACAGCTCGAGATCTCCGCGGGTTCGTGGAAGAGTGTCTTGAGGATCGATGTCTCGCCGTCGCCGCTTGTCCCAAACAGTCGATCGAGCGAGAGCGCCTACCCATGATGCCATATTCCATGCATACCGTCATTGTGACATGCAAAGCGATACCGCTGGCAGAACGCGCTTGATGCGAACAAAGCGCGTGTCATGCGGCGTAGCGAGCCCCCACGCGGCCATCATTGGGTAGGCTTCATGCACAATCGGCTGCAGACAGTTGAGCGCATTGGCCACCACATGCATCGTTGTCGTCTTGCCTGCTTTCGGCGCCCCGGTCACGATCACCGTGCGGAACATCGCAACGGCCGTCGCGACCCGGGTTGCCGTCGCCTGTACGCTCGGCGTCAGTACGATCTGGTGCTTCTCGTACGCTTGGCGTAGGCACGATGCAAAGAGGTCGATGACACTCGCATCGGCGGTTGTTGGCTCGCCCGCCACGGGTCGGGGCGGCGGCGACATGAACCACAGCGCCTTGATGAACGCTGTCATGTGGGCATGCACCTCGGGCGCTGTCGGGAGCACGTGCTCGTTGAGATAGGCAAGTAGTGTCGTCTGCAAGCCATGTGCTTCCTCTAGCGTTGCGTCGCTCTGACGCTGCTGCGCCAACGGTCGCAGCGCTTGCAGCGCTGCGGGGAGCGTGGCCACATGTCGTAGCTCCGGGGCCTCGCGCGCGATCGCGGCTTGCAGCTCGTGCCACACGCTCGCGAGCTTACGGGCGGCATCGGCCACGTCCTCAAAGCCATGGCTGTACAAGAGTGCATGCATGGCCACTTGCATATCGAGCGGAATGAGGGGCAACGAGATTGTGCGCTCGAGAAGCGCCGAGAGCGCAGGTCGATGTGCGGCCGAGGCGAGGCACGAGGACGTCATCATAACGCTTGCGCCGATGCTAAAGTGCACTTCGCGGTCTTCGCGGTCGTCGAGCGTGATAAAGTGCCGCTTGGCCATCGCATGGTTCTACGCACATAGTGGTATGTCAGTCGGACGCGTATGTCATGCTGACACATCGCGTTCACGCACCGAGATGGTCGAGATGAGCTGTGCAAGGTACTGTAGTAACGAGCTCGATAGACCGTCCACGTGCCGTAAGAGCAAGGTGCCCGAGAGAAGAAGACTCCCCGTCAAGAGCTGCTCGAGTTGTAAAGGACGCATGAGCGGCGTGCACACAGTCTGGAGCAGCTCTCGCCCCGTCGCCCGCGACAGCATTTGCACCATCGTCGACTTGCCCGAATTCATCGGCCCTGAGACAAGCGTCGACTAGACACATCCGTCCGACCTCGTCCCATCATCCAATGACGCGTACCTGGAACGACCGCAGCGTATTAAAGAGCGCAAGGTGACAGCGCGCCGTCAGTGGCGACAGCACGAGTGTGCTTCGCGTCGGGTTGCAATACGTGTACCCGTACGGCACACGGACATCGTAGAGCTCGAGAAACACATCGCCCGAGTCTTCCTGTATGAAGTAGCGCAGGTGGTCCTTCCCGTTGGACACACTTAGACCCGCAATGACATCGCGGTAGTAGAGTTGTTGCAGAAGCAGCGTGGCGGCCTTGATACTTGCGTGCTGTGAGACCAACGGAAGACTCTGCACCATGGTTGCAAGGCGGGTTGCATGGGCCATCGACATGGTCGTGAGCGTCGATGTCGTCGCATGCGTGAGCGCGGCGGTCATGTGATGGCAGACGACAACGTCTTGGCCAACGAGAAGGCACTGCAGTGCTGTGTCGCGCAGCATCTCAAAGGTCAGTGGCTCGTCGAGATGGGCGAGCCAGAACGGTATGCTGTCCCGCACCAGTTTCTGCACGCGCTCGTGGAGGCGGCGATGCACGGCCGCGACCCACTGCTCGACATACCCTCTCGCTTTGAGGTTCTTGCCGAGCGTAATGACTTCTGGGTACGGAAGCCGGGGAGCATGCGCCGCGACAATGTCTTGGCTCTTGTCGTCGACGCCAAACTCGAGGTACTGAATGCACGGGAAGACATAGTGCAAGTACTTTTGGATCTGGCGTGGATCCCGGCATTGGGAAATGAGCTCCGCAAGCTCCGCGTCCGAGAGCACGTAGAAGCGTGGAAAGTTCTGCCGCTTCAGCGCAAGGTACCCTTCGAGGAGCTTGTAAATCGACCCAAACCCGTGGTTGAGCGCGATGAGCTGCTCTTTGACGCCGGTTGCGCGCGCCGTTCGGAGCAGCGACGGATTGCGGCTGATCTTGTCG
Source organism: Saprolegnia parasitica CBS 223.65 (assembly GCF_000151545.1). Lineage (NCBI taxonomy): Eukaryota > Oomycota > Saprolegniomycetes > Saprolegniales > Saprolegniaceae > Saprolegnia > Saprolegnia parasitica. The sequence goes on along the minus strand of NW_012156479.1, from coordinate 91,855 downwards.
ACAAGGGCCTTCCACGTCTTCTCGAGTTGGCTGTACGTCATGGCTTGCTCGGGCACTGCGCGCATAAATTCGGACGAGAGAACCACCTAAGATTGATACATTGATACAAACTGAAGTGGGAAAAAGCATCCACGAGACCTCCATGTGGTCCCAGTACCGATGGCACTCTTCGAGGCGCGTGATGAGCTCGGTCATGCTGACGACCTCGTCGCGCCACTTGAGCGCGAGCGACTGAATCGGGCGAATGTACGACGAGCCCAAAATCGTTTGTAATAGCACCTAGCACCATGGTCGTTTCCAATGTATGTGCCAATGCAGTCGGCGTACGTCCGAGTCTTCAAGCATGGCGAGGACGTCCGAGGTGTTGCCGAGCACGAGGATCTCGCGCGTGTCGTGGTCGACGAGCCGTGGCAGAAACGGAATGTCTTTGGTTTCCCAGACTTTGATGGCTTCGTGGAGACTCTTGCTGATCGCGGCTTCGGTCGCGGCCTCCTGGACCACTTCATGGATTGTGTCCTTGGCCGTCTCGACGTTGAGCGACATCAAATACGACAGCGGTATTTCCGAGTGGCGCGTATACACCGAGGCCCGCGTGTCAACTTCGTACTCGAACTTGACACCCAGTTTGTTTTCAAGGCGCTGCCAGTGCCGGTCGTCGAGATGGTCGCTGCAGAGATCGCGGACGATCGGTGCCACGTGGGCTATCGACGATTGGAGCTTGCGGAGCCGGCGTGTCAATGGCAACGTCGCGTACTTCTCCACCATACGCCCGAGAATGTCGGTGAGCTGCTCGAGCAAGAGGTTCATTTCGTTGATGGGGAGATCGTGGAGCGCACTCGGGCCCCAGCGTGCGAGCGTCTCTTCCGTCTCGGTGACGAGCGCCCACACGTCCTAGAGGCATTATTCATTCTGCTGGCACATTCTTTGGCTGGCATCCTACGTGCTTGAGCGAAAGGTCGTGTAACAAGGGCGGTAGCGACGCGAAAAGCGACGTTTCCGGCAGCACGTTGGGCAAGAACGAGTTGAAGAGACCGCGCATGTACACGAGACGCTTCGCCTTGCGCTCCTGGTCCTGCGCCGCCTCCTGGAGGTGCTTTGCGAACGCAAGCGCCTTCTCCGCGTCCATGGCGCCGTCGCACACTTGGTCCGAGCGCGCGTCGGTCGCCAAATACTCGATGTTGGCGTCCAACTATCAATATATCATGTCAACCGAGTGGAAAGGTCGCATCGAACAGACGTGCTCGATGGTCTGCGTGAGGAGACCCGCGTAGTCGCGGATGTCGGTGTCGCGCCGCGCAAGACACGTCGTCGCGTTGGCCTTGAGCGTCGAGAGCTCGGGCCCGCAGAGATCGTACGCCGCTTGCGTATGATCGGGCACGGCAAAGCCGGCAAAGTGCAACACGTCAAAGTAAGACGTGATCTGCGCCGCTTCGTGGTCTTTGGTCAAGAGCTCTTCGGTGACCTCCTACAACACGCCATCGTCGTCATGTCAGCAGCACGAAAGCGCTTCCTGTACGTGGAGGTTCAAGAGGTAGGCCACGAACGCGTCCAGCGTTCTTGACGCGGGCCGTTGGATCTTGGTCGATGCGATTTCAATGTACGAGAGGAGATCCTTGCAGTTGGTTTCGGCCAAAATCGGGAGCACGCGAGCGTATTCATGGAGGCACCGACCGGGCGACGGCACGAGCTGCGCCTTCAAGCCCAACGTGTGCACGCGAATGAGCTACCGCGCGTTCGCATGGCCGAAGGACGTTGATGCTACCACTGTACCTGAATGTCTTGTCGTGTGACGAGGTCGTCGAGTTTGGCTTGCTACGCCGCGGGATTCAGATGCGAACTCATAAGACAATATGGTACATTGTGCTGGAAGCGCTCAATGTCGGTTTGCATGAGCGCGAGCGGGTACATGCCATGGCGGTGCTGCGTCGCAACGAGGTCAAAGTCGATGCCATTGTTACCAACGTGCGACGTCCGCAGGCTCTCAAAGCACTTGGCGTATGCGTGTGCAGCGCAGGTCGCGTCCTTGACGATCTCGTCAATCTGCGACGCGACCAAGAGAAACGCCGCATCTTGGCTGGCGCGCTCGTGGAGGAGCGACGGCACGCGCGTCACTTCCTTTTCATCCAATGGCATCGCGCCGACCTCGGTCGACCGGACTTCGTATGCAAACGTGAGGTAGGGCAGGAGGACGGGGCAGTGCACGAGGCGCGTCACATGTGCGCACACGTCAAAGAAGCCGTTGAGCGTCGCTGTAATGCTCTGGCCGAGCTCGCACAATGCCGGCGTGAATGCGAGCGTCTCGTCACCACCAAGGCTCAAATCGACTTCAAAGAGCGGCTCTGGGCGAAGCACGTCGACCTACACCGATAACGTACTGTGTTAGAGAGGCTCGACTTGAATCGATAAGGCAAGCAAAATGAAGAAAATGAAGAAATGTAGTGAAATGCAGTAAATGCAGTAAAATACAAAAGAATGAGTGAAATGCAGCATGGCAGCCCCTCGCGCATCCACACACGTGCGTGACGCACGTGGAATGACATAGTACGTCGCCCGATCGCCGCTGCGAAAAGCGACGGAAAAAATCACGCAACGCACCTTTTGCGAGCTCTCGTAGACGCTCATCAAATCCGGATCGATCGCGAGCATACGTTCTTGGTCCAGCAAGATATCGAGGCCATGGGAGAACTCGTCGAGGCTAATGTCGCCGTCGCCGTTGCTGTCAAAGCAGCGATGAACGCAGCGACGCGGTGGTGGAGGGCGTCGCCTTGGAGCTTGCCATCAAACACAAACTGCAACAAGCGCGTGAGCTGCGCCGTGTTCATTGACTCGGTGCCAAAGGTATCAAAGCGGCGGTACGCCTTGATATAGGCCTCTTTCGAGAGCAAGAGCGATGGGCCCTTGGCGCCCGATGCGATTGCAAGCACGGTCACGAGGTGGTGCGCGCTGCGAACGACCATGTCTTGGTACATGTCGAGCAGCATAAAGTCCACCCGGGTGATAAAATGCGCGAGTTCGAGGCAGCGTGCGCGCTTCACGGCCGCAATCGACCATTTTACTTGGTCGACCGCCGGCGCATGCGTGCGCTTGGCTTCGTTGACTTGGTATCGGAACCGATTCCGCTGCAGCTCGGCGCGGATGGCGTTCATATCAATGTCGACGGCGGTGCCGGACACGAGCGACTGGAGCCGGTGGCGGCGCTTTTTTGGCGGTGAGTCGTGGCGCTTCGTTGCGTCGTGGCCCGACGTGCGCTTGAGCTGGTCAACATGAAACACTGTGCTTTTCCGGGACGTGAAGCAGGTCTCGGCATGCGTAATGACCGACTCGGTCGTCGAGTATTGCGACAAATATTCGCGCGCGATCGTCGCGAGGAGATCGCGGAGGCCATTCGCGAGGTCGGTCACGCGGGTTGCTATCTCAATGACGCGGCGCCGCTACAAAGCATGGTTACGTCTCTCGATGAAGTCGCTGGCGTCGTACGTGGGTATGCACAAAGGCTGAGGGGGCACGGACACTGTTGTTACTTGGTTCAAAGAGCGTGAGGTCCGTGAACGGCAGGAGCTTGTTGCGAATGTGCACCATGGTCGCGTACAATACCGGGTTGCAAAAGTACAGCTTGTTTTGAATGGCGTCTTGGGCAGTTGCAAATTTGTGCCGGCGGTAGTAGCGCTTCCAGCACACCAGCGCCTTGAGCCCGCGGTACCTAACCCTTGCCTTAGCCGCCGATTCGTTTCGAGAGAGCTACTTTTGGAAGAGCGCAATGTTGGAGACGGCGGCAAACACCCGGCACTCGCGGTCCCACTCGGCTTTGGATTGGTACTCGACCGTCGCGTTCGCCTTGCAGTAGAAGAGCAGACCCGTGTCATGGATCACGTAAAAGTCGCACTTGATATGCGTGTCAATGATGCGGTCGTCGCTCGTGAATTGCAGCGGCTCGGGCGTCGTCACATGCGCGTGGTTGGCGTACACAGTGTGCTACATGTAAGGGATCAGCACAGCGTCATTGGCACAGTGCGTACAAAGGGCACGGGCACGAGCGTGTACGGGTCGTAGCGCGCAAAGGGTGAGAGCTGGTGCGCCGGTACAGCGTAGTAAAAGGTGTCGTTTGCTGTGTTGGATGGCGCTTCGAGAAAGGCGCGGAGCTGCTCCCGCGGTGTGTGCTTGGGCGCGACGCGCGATCGCATTCTCTCGCGGAGTGCTGTACTGTCGTCGTGATTGGCTTCGGGTGTCAAAGGGGCCGCTTCCGGGCGAAGGTCGAGTTTGGCTGTCATGCCAATGACCACTGCTGCCATCTTGAAGCGTTTGCTGGAGCCGCCGACGTCTTGCAACTGCGACGGCGGCGCATGAAGGCGCGCCGCAGGTGGTCGTGGCGCCAGCTTTGTATCGTCTTGGTTGTTGTTGCTGTTGCCGCGTTCTGTAGGATCGCCGACGGCACCGAGCGCATCGTGGCTGTCTCTGGTTGTCTGCAAGAGCTTACGCTGGGCCGTACTGCTCTTAGGCCGCAGCAAATCTACACCAAGCAAGACAGATCATGCGTCAGCCATAGAGAAATGACATGGGGTGTCTACTCCGAGGATTGGATTGTTGTTGCGGGCGTGTCGGCGCCGCCGAAGCGGCACGCGCCGGTCGCATGGCTGGTGGTGGCTACACCACAAGCAATATGAGCCGACGCCAGGATCGGCCCACGTACTACCGCCGCCGTCTCGGCGCGTGGCGATAGGACCAGTCGCTGCTGCATGGACGCCTGTACACATGCATACTCGTATCGCATCCATGGTATAGAGAGGTGAGGCGCACCGATGTCGCGCTGGTGGCGTGGGGCAAGGTCGGTCCAGCCGACGCCGGTCGGTGCGACACGTCGGGGCGCCGACGCGCGCCAGCAAACGAGGTCGGTAGCTCGCCACGTAAGAGTACGAGCTCCGTCGGTGTGTGCATCGTGTGGCGGCCCATCTCGGCCCGCGGGCTCATGCTCGGGCTCTCCTTTGGCCGTCGCATTTGCGTCTTTTCGATAGAAAGGCCGTTTACGGTCGGATCTTTTCGACTCGAGATCATGGCACCGGTCGACGACGATTCCGACGACGACGCCGTGTGGGCATTTGCACCGCCACCCGCGTCCGTGCTTCGTGACGCGTACACCATCACGGACGTTGACATGACGCCGTTCTATGACATCGACCCGAGCTTCGAGCGCAAGCTACATGCCCTCGGCCCTCGGTCGCACCACGCGAATAGCCTCCAAGTCGCATGCCGCGACGACGTGCCGTCGCTCGATTGGTCACAGACGTACGTGACGCAGGTGCACATGGAGGCGCTGGCGGCGTACGTTGCGCTCACGTCGCGCCACCTCGTCTCGCTCAAGTAGGCCCACTTCGTATCGACTGGATACAATAATTCATGCTCCAACGCTAGTCTGTCGAAGAATGCGCTCGGACCACGTGGCGCCGAGCTCCTTGGGCACGCGCTCATCACCAACAACACGATCGAGTATCTCGACGTGAGCGAGACCGAGCTCACGGGAAGTCCGCTCCGCCCGTCCTTTGCCGGCCTCGCCAAGCTCGTCAAAGGCTGGGAGAGCAAGCGCTCGATGTTGCGACACCTCAAGTACGCTGTCGACCTGCTTCTATACTGCGTCACTCAGGAGGGACAGTAGCATTGCTAGCGCGGGGCTGCAACCCAATGGCGTCCGGCTTGTCTGCTCGGCACTTGCTTTTCATCGATCGCTTACGTCGCTCAATGTGTCGAACAACATGGCTGGCCTCTTCAAGGACAAGCAAGGCTACATCGCGCTTGCGAGTCTGCTTCGCTTCTCGGGATCGCTCACATCTCTGGACATGTCAAACAACCCGTTCCAGTCGGGTGCGACATCTGCCCTCGAAGAGGCGCTCGATGGCAACACGGCGCTCACCTCTCTCGACGCCACGGGCTGCAACGTCGCGGGAGTCTTTGAGCGAGTACATCTACCTGCACTATGGGACCTTCGTCTGTAGCACCATACAGCCTGAAACAATCTTCACATCCTCACTGTCTTCGTCTTGCGTTCATCTCCAAGAAAGAAATTGGCCCACGGTATGCGTACTAATGGTTGCGGCAAATTGCACTATTGCATTTGGCCTTGCTACGTCGTTGAACTCGGCGAAATACCGTTCGAACGTCAATACGATTGATAGACTGGCACTGGATGCTAGACGCGGGGTAGGTGTCGACACCACTGGGGGCGCTTCGTGGGCGATGCTGCCGTCATGGCACGCTCCATGGGTGTGGTCGCACCCGACGTCGGGCTGCCTCTATCGTCCGTGTAGTTGCCCCAGTAGAGTGCCGACGATCGATCGTGGCTCTTTGGTGGGCTCCATACGCGGTTGGCGGCTTTCCATTCGTGAAATGTTGTGATTGGGTCGGCTTCCGGTGCTGCTTTCGGAGTCCGTAGCTGGGCCAAGGACGCCGACTGCGTTATTGACGCCCGGCGTGGCTCGGCGAGCAACGGCCGGCGCTGGAGCTCTTTGACTTGACTTTCGAGCTGAGTTATCTCGTTGCGGAGGTCCTACATATTGTCTTTGATACTGTAGACTGCTGGGAAGGGTGGTTTGCGGACATTAATGATGGCGAGCGCCTCTTGCTCGCGCTCCTGGGCCATGTGAATCGAGTGCCACGAGCGCTCGCACTCCTGGTCGCGTTCAAGGATACGTCCTTCTTCATGTCAAACCATAGAAATGGCTAATACCTCTTTAAAGAAGCCAAGGCCTTCGGTTTGGGTGTCCTTGACTTGCAGTTTGGTCTGGAGCTTGACGACTAGCAAGTATGTACGTCGTGTCATCTCCATCGCGTGGGATCCGACTACCGTTGAGCATCACATCAAACTTGAGCTCGCGGCACTACAGCGCGCTCGAGACCACCATCGATGATAGACATCGCATCGTGGTACCTTGACAATGAGCTGCTGTTCGCGCGCCAAACTCTCACGGAGCTGGCCGCTGAGCATGGCGTACTGGGCCTTGAACCATTCAAAGAGTTTGAGAATTTGACGCTTCTGAGCCGCCTCGCCAGTGTCGGTCTCGAGAATATGAATCATGTTGATGACTTCTTCGCGACTCTCGAGCTCCTCGACCGTCGCTGTCGGCGCTTGCTTCTTGGGCGACTTTTTCGGTGACGGCAGGCGCGTCATCGTCGAGCCGCGGCGGAGGTTAGGTCGGCTCGTCGCCTTCTCCGGCGACGTGCTGTTAAGGCTCGTCTTGCGTACAGACAGCCGACGCCTGTCTTTCTCAGCCTTCTCGGGCATCGTGCAAGCGATGGATAATGTGCGTAACCGGCGATCGTTTTAGACAGGCACCAACAAAACGGTCTTTGTTGTATTACGTACAAGGGTAATACGACCAAGGGCACGACAGATGGCCTTGAATACACTACTTTGATGCGGGTTCGTAGACACGTGTGTGTATCGGGGGGTGCTAACGGTGTGGCTTTCTACCTCCGTACTGGCGCGCAATGTTGTCATCACCCAACCCTAACTCCTGCCCTAACCCCGGACAAGCGCAGGAAAGGCGCAGTGGTCATTCCTGACAAGCTGTGACTTGATGGTACCGATGCCAACGCCAATGGGAAAGAGAAGAAAGGGACAACACCTACGGAGCTCGAACCCCGCACCTCCTGCATGTGAAGCAGGAATCCACCGACTGGACAAAAGGTGGTCGACTAGGTGCTATCTGCATCTTGACAATACCGACAAGAACCAAGGCGATGGAAACGTTTCGTCGATCCAATACATGCACGATAACTCGCGGTCGTATTAAGGACGCAGCTTCTTGGTTCGCAGCTACGCATTCTGGTTGTGCACGTAGATGGCGACCACCGTCGTGTCGTCGACCTTGCCGCCGCTGAATTGATACCCATAGCCCTCCCGCGCGAGCTTGGAGAAGGGAGATTCGCGACCTTGATCGTGGGCAAAGGCGTTGGCCATTAGAGTGAGCGAGTACGAGACATCGATCATGGCTTGTCGCAGCGCTTGCGGCGACGACGACGTGGCGAGCACGGGGGCCACAAAACGCATCGTCTCGTCGAGGATTTCAGCGTCAAACACGTTGTCAAAGAGCCCGTCCGAGCCGATGATGATCATGTCGCCTGCTTCGATCGTATGGCGGGTCGTGAACGAGCTGGCCGGCGAGTACGGGTCGACGTCCGGGCTCTCCATCCACGACGGGTACAGCGAGAGCTGGTACGGCGCGTTGAATGCCCACGTCTGCTCGACGCTTCGAAAGACGACGCGGCCGTTCCGTATGAGGAGGTAGCCCGAGTCCCCGAGGTTCGCCGTCTCGAGCGCTCCGGTTGCTCGGTCGAGAGCGAGAAACACCGCGGTGGAGCCGCCCGGATTGGCATCGCCGCCACGCAAAACGTGCTGGAAGCCATCCTCCATGAGCGAGAGCGGGTCGAGGCGCGGTGACGACTCGAACGACGCCTTGGCTCCGGCCACGAGCGCCAGCGAGAACGCCGACGGATCGACGCCGCTTTCCGTCCAGCCGCCAACGCCGTCAGCCACGCCAAAGCTCATATACGTTGGGTGCGCAAGAGAGCTCACGTAGTACGCGTCTTCGCCACAGTTGGCGCCGACGTTGGCGTTGGCCGCCTTGGTCACTTGACGGCGCTTCTTGGGCTTGCAGCCGACACCGATCTCCACCGACAGCATCGTCGCTGGCTTGGTGCAGCTGGCGTGGCCATGGTCGTCCAGCGCGCACGTCTCGTCGGTCGGCGCATCGCGCGCGGCGACGACCGCGACCAGCAGGCCCAGCCACCGCACGAGTTGCATCTTCCAGCGTTGAGTACTGTAGTTCGGGATCATAGCACCCTTTTTGTCCAACACACCACTGAATTCGACGAAAAGACCCCTTGTTGTCAAACGGGTCTCCTCTTTTGTACTGTCTTATCCGGATGCCGGATGCGACTTTGCCGTCTGGCTGTGTCGCTTCGCGAGCCGAGATCAAGATCTTAGAGCCGTCCAGCATGGGCAAGAATGGCGTCAAGGTCATTATCCGCGCGCGGCCGACCGCGGTCTTTGCGACCAACCAGATCCACATCGACCAGGACGACAACACGATCGAGATCGACGTGAGCGATACCAAGGCCGAGACGGGGCCGTCCAACAAGAAGGAAGCGTGGAAGTTCAAGTTTCACCAAGTGCTCCAGAACGCCGGCCAAGACAAAGTGTACGAGGCGATCGCGCGCGACATTGTGCATGGCAGCATCGTCGATGGCGTCAACGGCACGATCCTCGCATACGGCCAAACCGGCGCCGGCAAGACGTTTACGATGATCGGCGACACGCGCAACTACCAGCACCGCGGGATTGCGCCACGGGCGATCGCGCAGGTCTACCAAGAGATGGACGCGCGCATTGAGATCGAGTCGACAGTCCATGTCTCGTACATGGAGATCTACAACGACCGAATCTTTGACTTGCTCGCGCCGCACGACGACGACCTCGACGCCGCCGACTACGTGGTCGTCGAAGACAGTCGAGGCACGTACGTGCGCGGGCTCACGCAGGTCGAGGCACCAACTGAGAAAGATGCCCTCGACCAGCTTTTCAAGGGCGAGCTCCAGCGCACGGTCGCCGAGCACCAGCTTAACAAGCGCTCGAACCGGTCGCACTGCATTTTTACCTTTCACATCAGGTCAAGCGATGATCATCACATCGTCGTGTCCGTCTTGAGGCTCATACGATGTGCTCGAGTAGAAGTCGCGCACAGGCGGGAACGAGCACGTCGTGCACAGCAAGCTCCACCTCGTCGACCTCGCGGGCAGCGAACGCCTCAAGAAGACCATGCACGACGACGACAGCAAAGCACACAAGTCGACCATCAAGAGGGAGAGCATGTACATCAACCAGAGCTTGACGTTCCTCGAGCAGTGCATTGTTGCGCTCGGGTCACGGGAAGCGCGGCACATTCCGTACCGCCAAACCAAGCTCACCAACGTTCTCAAGGACTCGCTCGGCGGCAACTGCAACACGCTCATGTTTGCGTGCATTTGGGTGCGTCCCCTTTCTTTTCCTTTGAGTTTTTGCATTTGATGTTTGATGTTTGATGTTTGATGTTTGAGTTTTGATTTTGAGTTTTGATTTTGAGTTTTGATGTTTTATGTTTGCATGTGGCGTTTTGGCTGTGGATCTTTTCGTTGGAATGTTGGATCCTCACAACATGGGGTGCTCTCTAGGGCGAAAGCAAGCACATTGAAGAGACCATCTCGACGCTCAAGCTCGCCCAGCGCATGATGCGCGTCCAGAACGAAGCGACCTCGATCGTCGAGACGGACCCGAGCATTCTACTCAAAAAGTACGAGCGCCAAATCAAGGAGCTCAAGCAAGAACTCACAATGCACGATGCGCTCGTCGAGCGGACGGGCGTCGTCTACGACGAGCACACGCCGGAGCAAAAGTTTGAGCTCATGCGACTCGTGCGCGCCTACACGGACGCGCCGACCGACGACGACTTTACGCTGCTGCAGCTCTCGAGCTTGCGGCACATCAAAGAGCTCTTTCGACAGTATCGGCTCCTGCTCCGGAACGCCGAGAGCGCATCGCCCCAGGCCTTAGCCACGCGGACGTCCACGTCGAATGCATCCCGCGACAACGGCAGCGCGCCGACGACTCTCGACGACGAAGAGAAGCTCGTGGGGGACCCGGAAGAGCACGGGTTCGTGCTGGGGGTGGCGCCGGCCGGTGCGATGCCCGTGTCGTTGGAAGTCAACAAGAAGGATACTGCGTTGCGCGTCGAAGAGACGACGAACGCATCGATCGACGAGTTGGCGAGCGATGAGAAAGCTAGCAACAATGACGTCAAGGGAAGTGACGGCGACGACGACGATGGAAAGAACGATGCGTACAAGGTACACAACTATCCATTTATCCCAAAATGGATACGGCATCTTGGATATGTGGATAGTTTTTTGTGATGAACGGTCCAGGGAAGAAGACACACGTTCAGCTGCAAGAGGAGAAAGAATCGCTCAAGCAAATCAAGGAGAAAATGAAGGACATTACCGGGCAGCTCAACCGCACCAAGGCCGCGATCGACGAGCTCAAGCTGCAAGTGAACGAGAAACGTACGACGCGCAAGAGTCCGAGTAAGGAAGGCAAAGCGACCGCCGACGATGAGGTCGTGGACGAAGAAGAGTTCATCTTGATGCAGCGCGAACGAGAAGCCAAGCGCGACTACCGCGTGCTTTTTGACGACCTCAAGGAAGCCCGCGCCGAGTACGACTTTACGCAGCGCAGCATCGAGCTCCTTCGCATGCGCATGGTCACGGACTTTGAAGAGTGGTTCCGGGACGGCGGGAGTCAAGCCAAGAACGGCGACGGCGACGGCGACCAAGACAAGCTGGACGAAGGGGAAAAGTTTGATCAAATGGAAGTCGACCGCATCCGCGCGCAAGATCCCGACTCGCTCGCGTTCTTTCAGGCGCAAAAGAAGATGCGGCACAGTACGTCGACGAGCGCCAACCTGCGCAAAAGTAAGCGCTGAGTCCGAATTGCGCCTGGTATGGTAAAAGATATCGTACATTTGGTGGTATGAGATTGATCGATTTGTCTTTAACAACATGCATATTGAGGTCAAGGGTCTGCTGTGGAGACGAGCGGTATCTCTACAGTGTCTCCGAGTTCTTGATTCGCGAGCCCCCAACGAGCCCCTCTCTCTGTGCTTCTCGCTCGTTCTCAAGCTGGCCTTGGATCCCAGAGCGACGCGTCTGTCGCACGGACGGCCTTGAATGGCTTGCGAGGAATTGCGCACCAGTACGTTGGAAGTGATTGTCTACTGGCATATCGTCTGCACAGACACTCGCGCCTCAACGCTACCGGATGATCTCGGCGCCTTGGTACCTTTTTTCAACCTGGTTAGTAAATGTGCCGAAAGATATCAAATCGACGCGTTTGCCCGGGTTTGAAGCGGGGTGACAATGCAAGGTCCTGCACAAAGACATCGAACCATAAAAGTGAGGTAACCTGGCGTGCGGGTCTCTTGACTCGATTGCGAATCCAGCCATGTTGACGTGAAATTGGGCCGCAACGTGCCTGCACTCGCTGCCTCTCAGTTCTTTCCGACGACCTCATGAAACGATTCGGTCGGTGATATTGATGGCGCCAAGTCGTTGCAGAGCAGTTCCACGCCCGTCACTCGCATCCATTCAAGCAGACTAAAGTGTAGCGAAGGTCCAAGTAAAAGAAAGGCGAAACTCCGTCGCCGTCTCTCCTCGGTGCCGTTGTAAACTTGCTCCGCCTCAAACCAAGCAAGACGACGACGCGACACACGCTGAGATTACTCTATGGGTACGCGCCACTCGAGAAGACTTCACCAAGCACGTCGTCGTAATCGGGATCTTCGGGCGACGGCGGCGCAAGGAGCTCGGTGGCCACCATCGACTTGCGTTTCTTCTTTTTCTTGGTCGACACGATTGCCTTGTCGACGTCGTCGATTTCGTCGCCGGCTTTGGGAAGTGACTTGCGACGCCGGCGAGAGGGTCTATCTTCCGTCTCGCCCAAGCCCGACGTCTTCGAGTCCGTGGTTCGTCGGCCTTGGCGTGAGCCTTGGCGCGACTGGAGGCGGTCCCGAGGGAGGTAGTCGTCCGTGTGCTCTTCGCCGGCCAATGGGTACACAAGCTCGGTCGACGCCGTTCGGGCTTCGTCCTAAAAGTGGTGTCGACATCCAATTACCGATGGCAAAAGGTCGGTGTACAGTGTGCACGAGCAGCGGCTCTAACGATTGCCCGAGGCCGTTGTTGGGGCTCTCCCCATCCTCGCGATGGCGGTGCTTGGACGACCGTTTTTCTCGCTTGGACTTGGACGACCGCTTTGGCGTCCCATCGTCCCCCTTGATATCGTTCGGCGTCGTTTTGAGGGCACTCGGCAGCTTGACCGACCGACTCAAGTCGGCCAACGGCAGCAGCGTCAAGCCGCCGGACGACTCGTCGCCTCGACTTGAAGGAACCTCGGTCGTGCGCTACTCTCGATACATTGTACGTTGCGAGCAGGAGCCAAGCGCACCCGAGTGGTCTTGTTGCGCGACTTGCTCGACCGATTGCTGAGCGCGGCGGTGCCGTCACACACCTCGGCGCCGCCGACTTCACCACCTGTGATCGGGCGGTCAATGGGCGTGAACGCGCCGCCGCCCAACGTCGGCAGCTTCATGCTGGTAAAGTCGCTTCGCGGCTTGATGCGGGGCAGCTGCCACCTAGCGCAATCGACGTGCTACAGTTTTTGTACATGTAGCGAAGTACTCTTCCTTGTCGTCGAGCCAGATGGCCTTGTCCCAGACTTTTACAAGCTCGTTCTGGGGCAAGAAAAGCTCAACGAGCTGCTCCATGAGCTTGACCTCGCGTGTCTGTTGACGTATCGTGTCCATGAGGCTGTCGCGCTCGCGGGCAAAGTCGGCTTGTTGGTCAATGATTTCTTCGCGCGCCGCCTCGAGCTTGGCCTTGTATTTAAGCTGTTTCTTTTTGTGCAGCGCCGAGTTGGCTTGTACTTGCTCCTGCGCGCTCTTGAGCTCGTCCTCGACAGTGGCCTTCTCGGCTTGGAGCGCCATTTGAGCAATTTCCAATTGGGTTTCTTTTTTCTTTTTCATTTTGAGTTTGATTTGCGCCCGTCGGTATTCGACCTACGGACAATGCGTCGATGCATCCAAGATGACAACATTCGTACCTGCTGTTTTAAGAGCGCGATTTCCGCGTCCGCGGGCGAGTCGTGCTTGCCACAGATTTGCGATCCGATTTTCTGCAGCTTGGACGCGAGCTCGCTCTTCTCCCGCACGTGGTGTTGCATGGCCTATTGGTATACATCAATATATAGTACGCTAGAAATGAAACGAAATGTCGCACCAGCTGGGCTTGTTCGAGCTCCTTGGCCATACGATCGCGGTGGTTTTGAATTGATTGGTTCATCTCTTGCAGCGCCTCTTTCTCCTTGAGATGGCCCTCCGGCACCACTTCACGTACGACTTCGACGACTTCCTTGACAATTTTAACCTTGGGCGGCTGCGCGGTGCGCGCGACGGCCTCGGCCATGAGCTTCTCGGCCTTGGCCATCATATCAGCCGCCTTGGCTTTCGTGTCTTCGGCCTCCCGGAACCGCCGCTGATCCTCTTCGCGCTTCTTTTCGATGTCGGGATCGACCTCGGCGACCTCTTGCGACGATGGGCGCACGACCGTTTGCATCTCGAGCATCATCTTCTGTGCCGTTTCCATCATACTGGCGGCGTCGGCTTTGGCTTTCTCGATGGTTTCTTGCTCGAGCCGGAGCTGGCGCTGCATTTCCTCTTTTTCCCGCTGCAGTGATTCATGAAGCGCCTGGGACTGGGCCGCGAGCGCTTCCTCACGCTCGGTCGTGCTGCGCTGAAGCTGCAACGCGCGTCCCGATGGCGTCGTCGGTACAGCGACACCGTCAGTGTTGGTGGCCATCAAATTCGCTTCCTATTCACACATATATGTGCCTCTCTCTCGATGTACTTCTTCAAGAGTCATGGAGGCCGATGACGTCGGTGATCGTTCAACTAATGCTCACGGTGTCTTTCCACGTCATTCAACGTCGATGCCGCACCTCGTGGCGGCGGCGTCGGGCGAAATGTGGCATCGGGCGGCGTGCTGTCGCAACCATGAAGCAATCATGTGCAAGAAAAGGCCGTACACTGCTTTTTGCTGGGCGAGAAGCATCTTGAGTTGCTCAATCTCGGTCTTGTATTCGCGTAATTTGGCGTCTTTCGGGTCTTCGTTGACCGTCGGTTTGTTCTTGATGTTTTTGGCGCGGTTGGCGTAGCGGAGCGTCGAGAGGGTCTCGTCAAAGTTGTAGTCGGCAGGACTAATGGCGGCGACCATGACAGTCTTGGTGTTGCCACCGAGCGAATCCTAAAGAATGTGTCCGACGTCGTCTCTCACGTGGTACTATTCTTGGTGTGTACTTGAAGCAGCCGCGTGAGCTTCGAGTCCCGATACGGAATGTGTTTTCCTTTCCCGTCCACCAATGCTACATCCCATTGTCAATATGAAAAAAGTGGTAAAAAGACAATTTGTACCAGAGATGACATTGCCAAGCGCAGAGAGACTCAGGTTGATCTTGCAGCCTTCCTACATCGATTGTCGAACCAAGCAGAGTAATATGAGAGTACCTTGAGCCGCGCGCCCGTCGCACCCGTCTTGCTCTGCCGCTCACTCCCCGCCAAGTCGACAAGGTTGAGCTAGATAGTACGTAGAACGCGCGTTCAGTGTGATGCTAGCAAAATCCGACGACGCACCTTGCCCGCTCGAAAGTGCTCCTCGCCGTTGACTTTCTCACTGATTTCAACCACAATGGTAAAGATCGAGTGCGACCGTGACGACCCTTCGTTCATGAGCGTCGCGGCAATCGTGCGGTTCTTGAACCCACGGGCCATGACACTAGTCATTACGTCCGATACGATGACAACTTGTACACGAATACATACCGGTTGATGCTGGCCACGTCGCTCACGACGACTTCGGTGAGGTCTTTGACGTACACGCCCCCGTCGGCGCTTTCTTTGAGCTCTAGCTTTTGCTTCGAGTCGTCGCCGAGGAGGTCGCGAATGTCTTCGTTGTAGATCTCGAGGTACGTGGCGCGGACCATGTACTCGCGCTCCGTGTCGGCGCCAATGTTTTCGAAGACATGGTCAAATGCGTGGGGAATGACGCCGCGGAGTTCGGGGGGACTGTCCTTGCCTTGCATCGTGTGCGTCTTGCCGCAGCCCGTTTGGCCGTACGCAAAGATGGTGCCGTTGTAGCCCTCAAAGACACTTTCAACCAGCGGGTAGCCCGACTCGTCATAGAATTGTCGCTAGTTCAACGACGATGGTCCACAGGTTCAACAGTAAAGGTGTGTGTACCTGCACCGTGTGCTCGTCGTAGACCGAGTCGAACGTAAAACTCTTTAACGCGTCGCTGTCGGGGCACTTGATGGAAACGACCGCGGCGGCCACGTCCATGGTCACTATCGACTGCCGGCCCTCGGTGATCTCCTTGCCAAAGAGCGGTCGGCAGCGCACGACGACTTTGACTGTTTCTCTTCCCTTGGCATTGGCCGAATTGACGATCGCGGCCGCCGACGCGAGGTCCATGGGCAGAGGTACGGACAAAGGATATATTGGGCTGCGCCGGTTACACGCTCTAGTTACAAACGTGGCACATGCCGAATTGAACATACATTTCTTTCTATATCTATTCGAGTACCCCAATGCGAGTTCCCGGTACATGGTACATGCTCGTATGGTCCTTGGAGGCACCTACCGTTACCGCCATAATGGAGATGGAACACGTTAAAGACAAATGCGCAATCACGTTTACCGAGTGCTCGTTGGCGACGCGGCTAGGCTCGGCGTGTGTCGACCACAATAGATAGTACCCCAGACCAAGGGACATAAATGTATTTATGTCCCTTGCCTACACGCACCACCGAGTTCTCATGCTACGCATGTGTTGGTTTCGATAAAGCTGCTACGCTGTGGACGAGTTCACGAGGTTGGATAGTTACTTCTGGCGCATGCCACCAATAAATATTCAAGCGGATAGAACAACGCTTCGGTGCCTCGAACGCCACATCAGGAGTACCCCTGCGCCACATAGCATTCCATACTCTCGAAATCCATGTCTACGAAGGTGGCAAGTTTTCTGCGATCTTTTTCAGAAGTCTGAAATGCCTTCGCGGTCGACTTTCTTGGATAGGATTGGCCAAAATGATAAAAACATGACCAATGAAACGACATCTCCGTAGATGGCATATGCCGAATGTAACGCAGGGCCGGTCACACATGCCCTTCTCTCTATTTTCGGCATCTCTTATTTTCGGCAAGATGTTGAGAAATAGCCAATCATGACGCAATACGCTTCATGCTGATCTGCTGCTCATCATTTTCCAACAGCGACCATGAACCTCGCCAATCGAGGTATGTACCGATCTCGTCGGTCGCTGGGATCGAAGCGTGTCCTAGTTGCCATCGTCACGGGCGCCGGCAACGGACTCGGCAAGGCGTACGCGCTCCAACTGAGCAAGCTCGGCGCCAAAGTCGTTGTCAACGACACGGGTGGCAACCGCCACGGTGTCGGTGTCGCCCATAGCGCTGCGGACGCGGTCGTCGATGAGATTCGCTCGCTGCACGGCAAGGACGCAGCGGTTGCCAGCTATAGCTCGGTCGAGGACGGCGGCAGCATCGTGCAGACAGCCCTGGACACCTGTACGTTGCCGCCTCTTCTTGTGCATTTATATGTTCATGCGTCATCGGGCACTAGATGGTCAACTCGATATTCTTGTCAACAATGCAGGTACAATCACACATCCAAAATGACGAGGCGACCGCCAAGACAGGCATCTTGCGCGACGTGACGCTCAAGAACATGACGGACGAGGATTGGCACTCGGTGCTCAACGTGCATCTCAACGGCACGATGAGGTACTATCTGTCTCGCTCGCCGATCATCGATTCCAATCGGTTGAATCCTTTTGAATAGCGTCACAAAGGCAGCTTGGCCGATTCTGCGGGCGCAACAGTACGGGCGCATCATCAACGTCTCGTCGGCGTCGGGCCTGTACGGCAACGTCGGCCAGGCCAACTATGGCGCGGCCAAGATGGGCATTGCAGGTCTCAGCTTCACCGCTGCCAAAGAAGGTCGCCGCAACAACATCAAGGTCAACGTCATTGCGCCCTTGGCCATGTCCCGCATGACGGAGACGATTCCGTCGTCGCCGTCCGTGCTCGCGCGCCTCCAGACACAGTACGTCGCGCCCCTCGTGGGCTACCTCGCCCATGAAGACTGCGCGGTGAGCGGGCACGTGTACGAAGTCGGCGCCGGCTGGGTCTCGCGCGTGCGCTGGCAGCGCTCACGCGGCGTCGTCTTCCCCAAGGACGGCATGACCATCGACGCCATCGCCGCCAACCTCGACGCGATCGAGGTGCGTGCTATCTCGCAAACGATAATGGCTCCGAGACACTTGTAGGCGTTCGAGGACGACCAAGTCACGTATCCGACGAGTCTCATGGACTCGATCCATGCGTGCGAAGATGCGCTCGCCACCGACAAGAGCACGTAAAGAATGAGGAGCGATGAATATTACAACCGCCCTTATATCGTCTCACTTTTGGAGCTTGGAGCTCGGCACATCAAAGGGCTTGGACGCGGACTCGCCATTAAGGTACTGGAGCGAGTACACGGACTGCAGCGACTTGACCGAGCGGGCAGGGGTCGACGTGGCCGGTTGTAGCCGATCGTTGCTGTGGTCTCTGAAGAGGCTTTGGCTCTCGGCCTTGGGCAAGACGCTCGCGACCGAGGCTTCCTTGACAAGCGTGCGTTGCGTCGAGACGAACCGACGGGCTAGCATCAGACTACTACTGTACTGCTGCTGCTGATGGGCAAAGGTCAAAATCCCAACTGGCACCGGTGGCGTTCCGCCAGCAAGATACTGACCGCGCTATGATTGGTCGATTTCAGCCAATCAAAAGGATTTTATTTCCGAACTGCAACCAGCCCAACAAGCAACTTGAAGATCAGTCGGAAGCACCATGGCGTCCAAGTCGCGGGGCGTGGTCCAGCCGTCGACGCATAGCATTACGTCGATTGATGCCCTATTTGCGCTCTATCGATACGAGGGCTTATGGGTCTCAAATGTGTCCTAGAACTTCGAAAAGGTACCAAGCTACCGGCGGCCCCCAGTGCCCCTTGTTGCCTGCGAACGGGCTTCTCCGACGGGCAAGATTCCATGCTCAGCAGTGATCGACAACCTTTTTCTTGGATCCCACCCACCACGTGGCACCCGATGCATCCAATCTGGTCCATGGCAAGTTGCACTCTCGACGGTCCCAAAAGGCTTTGGCTAGCTTTGGCATCATGAGAAACTGGTCTTTAGATTGATAGTAAATGATGGCTACTTTGTTTCGATTACCTTGGCGACAGGACTCACGGCTTGTTTGCGTCGGTTCCGATGCCACTTGCGTCCGTAGCAGCAGCAGCCGCACACAACCAGAAGAACCCCAAGCGAGACACCGGCAAAGATACCGCCATAGTACAAAAGCGCCTTGTTGATAAATGCCGCCTCCGCCGAGGCCTGGCCGGCGTTGAGGTAGTCGGTCATGTTGTCGCACTTGGTCACGGCGATGCCTGCGAGTTCGCAGCTGCACGTGATCTGAATCACTTGGTACTGTGCTTGGAGCCACGTGTCGTTCTTGCAAAGACTCAGTGGCACGGCGCTCGTGCAGCGACCGTCGCCGTCGACAAGGTTCTTGGCACCGGCGCCGTAAATCGCCCAGTACGGCTTCTCGTAGAGCATGTACGGCTCGATCCACGCATCGCTGCGCTGGGCGTACGTCTCGAGGGCGTTCGCGGCTTGCAAAAATGAGAGGTTGGCAAAGTCGACGGTAAAGTTGGTGAGCTCGCCAAACTTGCTGATGCGAAAGTCGTGCGCGAGCTTGGTGCCTTGAATGTCGTTTTCGACGATGACGCGCGTCGTGTCGACAATCTGCTGGCCAATCTCGGCGTCCGACGTCATGCTGCGGACGTTCCAGTTGCTCGACCCGATCGAGACAAGGACATCGTCCACCAAAAGGACTTTGGAGTGGACGTAGATGCCAAGGCTCGGCTTTGGAATGTAAATCTGAACCTTGTTGGGGAACTTTTGAAGCAGCGGGTTGATCATGTCGTACTGGTACTTGGCATATCCCGACGCCCGCTCCAGTTTGCCAGGCGTGACCGTAAAGACAACGAGGCGCTGGAGCGTCGGCAGGATCGCGAGCAGCTCGTGGAAGAGGTCCGGCATGTAGACAAAGTACTGGTCCTCGATGTAAATGTAGTTCTTCGCGTTGCGAATGGCCTTGATGCGGCCCGCGAGGATCGACGTCTCGCCGTGCGGTGCAAACGACGCGTACCCATGGTAGTTGCAGCTAAACGTCCGAAGTATTTGGACGTCGTGGGGGCCCGCCGACGTGTTGATCGCGAGCGACGAAAGCAGTGCTGCCGACGAAAAGAAATTTTGCGGCACGTTCCACGACGCTTGCAATGGCATCGGTGGCGTCACGAACGGCGGTCCAAGCGCCGGACCGGGCGGTTTAGGGTCGTTCCAACGGTCCAAGAAATTGTGCAAAATATCCACGGCCGCGGGCCCTAAGACGCGCGAATGAACGTCGATCCAGCCGTTGTTGTTGGTACGGATGGCGGCTGCGTTGCGCAGCGCCGACTCGTTGTGGTACTTGGTGTCCCACCGATCAAAGGCCTGGTCCATCCCGCCGGCGTAGGCCCAGAGCTGGTTGTCTATGCTCAGAACCAAACTCTTTTGGTGCAGCGAGCCAGTGATCGACGTGACGCGGTCGTCGGTCATGAGCTGCACGCGCGCGCCATGTGAGGGCGTGAGCGAGTTCATCCACGCATGCATGTCCGTGACGCGATCGAGTTCTGGAAGATTTGACCAAACGAGCCCGTGCGCGCTGAGGCCATTGGTTGTGATCGCTTTGCCCCACGTCGACTTGAACGTAATGGCGGGGTCAATGTGTGGCAGATACGGAATGTCGCCAAGCGTCCAGCTTGTAAAGTACGCAGCGTGGGCCGTCAATAGATCGTGATGAATCGCCGCAAACGTGCTGCTCGTGTCGGCAAAGATGTGCATGAAGTTGCCCGACGAGCTCGTGGCTAATGACGTTCGCGGGACGCCGCCGCGCGAGTTCGTAATTTCGTCGGCGGTGAGGAACCAGTCACTCGGGGCCAAAAGCGGTTGACGCGTCGGAATGTCCGAGCCGTCGGACGTTGAGACCGCGTTGGTCAGAAGGACGTCGCAGCCTTGGAAGAGTGTGTAGCTGCAGAGGTTGCACGGCTGGCAAATGCACCAGTTTGTAAAGATCTCGGTGAGCGACGTCGAGCGTGTACACGTGACGAACCCCGCGGCGCTCGCGGCGCAGAGCGTGAGCACAACGCCCCGCGACCGCATTTCAGTCGGTCGAAATCACGCAACTGACACAAATGACGGTTACCGACGCAAGTTCAAATCCGTTCTTGGCAGCGGGTTAGCGCCATTTTCGAAAAAAAGCCCAGGAAGCGCTGGCCGCAAAGTCAGTGCGTCTGGTTGCACGAGTACCGTGTGTTGCCGGACTGCCATCAAGGAGAAAACACGTAGTATTGTATGTACATTGCTTTTTGATTCGAGTTCTTACGACGGCCGTCAGGCAGTCAAGTGCATACACAGTCAAGTGCATATTTACGCATCAATTGTCGTCGACTCGATCGCTTCCTGCTCCATTTGCATGTACGCCGTCATAGCCGGGCAGTTGAAGACGGAAAAGTTGCTGCGCTGGCACTCGCACGTGACCTGGACAATGCGCGGCTGCGTCGCCAGCCACTCGAGGTTCTGGCACTCGTCGATCTCGCCGTCTTCGAGCTTGGAGCAGCGACCGTCGCCGTCCACGAGGTGCTTCATGACGTCGCGGAAGATGACCCAAAACGGCTTCTCGTACAAGTTGTAGTGCTTGATCCAGCCATTGGGCGACTTGGCGTACGCGTCCAAGGCGTCAGCGGCGGCCAAAAACGACTTCTTCGACAAGTCGACCGAGAAGCCCGTGAGCTCGCTAAACTTGCTGATGCGGAAATCCCGCGCGAGCTTGGCGACCGTGATCGCGCCATCTTGAACGAGCGTCGTGTCGACGACGTTGGCGCCAATTTCGCCGTCCGACGTCATGCTGCGGACGTTCCAGTTGCTCGAGCCGAGCGAGACAAAGACGTCATCGACGAGGAGGACCTTGGAGTGGACGTAAATGTTGCGGCGCGGGTCGGGAATATAGATCTGGACCTTCTTCGGGAACTTCTCAAGGAGCGGGGCCATCATGTCGTATTGGTACTTTTGGTAGCCGACAGCGGCTTCCTGGCCTTGGGGCGTGACCGTAAAGACAATGAGGCGCTGGATGCGCGGAAGGATCTTGAGGAGCTCGTCAAGGAGCTCGGGCACGTGGATAAAGTACTGGTCCTCAATGTAAATGTAGTTCTTCGCGTTCCGGATGGCCTTGATGCGGCCCGCAAAGATGGACGTCTCGCCCTTTGGTGCAAACGACTTGTAGCCCTTGTACTTGCAGCTGTACGTGCGGAGGATCTGGACATCGTGCGTGCCGGCGGACGACATCGACGTCGACAGCGC